>NW_026715654.1:0-37643 GCF_029784015.1 Lycium ferocissimum | reverse complement strand
ATGACGACTTAATGATGTTTTGGGGAAGAGTTATACCGTCCCTTGGATTGTTAATGAAGTGTTAAATAAGTGTTAAGAAGGTTCCATAAGGATTGGGGATCAAGCGAAGTGACGAGAACAAGTTCAGTGGATTGATGGGTTATACGGCTCATTATACGGACCGTATAATGGACCGCAGGACCATCACAATGAAGGTCCCTCACTGGTGGGATTATACAGTCAGTTATACGGACCGTAGAAATTTATGAGGACCGTATAATGGACCGTATAATGGTCACAGAGAAGAGATGATGAAGGGTCCATTTCACGGTCACTTATACGGACCGTATAAGTGTCCGTATATTCTCCCGACAGATCAGATTTTTGGGTTATTAAAAAGAGGACCAAGTTCATTATTTCATTTCCATTTTTCATTCCTTCTCTCTAGAACTCTCTAGAACATTTCTCCCACACAAATTCAAGAGATATTAGTGATCATCTACATCAAACTAAGTGAATCAAGTGCAAGAAACCCATTAAAGTTCATCCAAAACAAGAAATCCAAGTGAAGGTGAAACTAGGATTTTTCTCAAGTGAAGTGTCTGCACCTAAGGTTCATTCCTACACCATCTAAGGTAAGTTTTATGACATTTCCTTGTTGTTTAAGGTATTTGAAAGATGAAACACTTGGATTATATAAGGACATAGGAAATGGGTCATGAATGTGGGAATAGTGACACTTTTGAGTAAATGTTTGGATTGGGTTATGATTCTTGCTACATTATGATTATAATAATGTTATAAATGATATTGATAACATGGAATAGACCTTGTATGTGAATGAACGAAATTGTGTGATATGACCATGAATATGGATGAATTGAAGTGAATTGAGAAGTAAGGATAATGTAGTGAATAAAGGCTATTGTGATGATGTTGTGAAAGTTATTATTGATGTTTGGGAGTTGATATATGATATGGAGGAATTCGTATGAATAAAGGAGATGCTGTCCAATTTTCTCTAGCTTTCGTTATGTATGTTAAGTCATCGATTTCCTAATGATAGTATAACTCTAATGAAGGTAGAAGCGTGAGCATTGAAAAAGAATGTACAAGTGATAGAATAGTTGAACGGAAAGGTATGTAAGGCTAACCCTTCGTTCATAAGGCATGGTTGTTGGCCAAATATCTATCCTTCTATGAGCCTACGATATTCTCTAATGATCCTATCTCTAAAAGCTACTAAGCTTATGATTCTAGATATGATACGAGTGTACTAAGTTCCTTATACGACGAGTAATCCTCTAAGGATAGAATGTAATGAATGACGATAGTAAAAAGGCTAAAGATGCTTATGAGCTTATATGTATATGTGCCCATATGTGGTTATTATGAAACCCCGAGCTTATATGGCCGAGTAGAATATAGTAGATATGTATATATGTAATGCGCGCTGTTATATCTCGCATTTCGCACGTCGGAATAATTTTAAGTTGGTTGCGAAGAGCTATGGACAAGGCTATCTCTTGACTTTGTTTTACGACAAATGGTTTATGATTTTGTTGGAAAGGAAGCATTAAGGAAAAAATTTAAAAATTTCATGAAATGAGAGTAAGGTGGGCCATGGCCACATGGAGGCTTGAGATATATATATATATATATATATATATATATATATATATATATATATATATATATATATATATGGGATTGGATGACATGTGATCATATTATTCATCTTTTATTACTAAGGGAAAATTCTAGAAAATTGAAGAAAATTGGAGACAAAAAAAAAAGAAAAGGAAGAGCACATGACCGGCCATGTGCATGGTCATGTGCTTCATATTTGTATATATATATATAGAGGGATGACTAAAGAAGGCAAGTGTGCTTCATCATTTATTCCTCTAGAAAATTCAAGAAAAGAATAAGAAAGAAGGAGAGGGTGCAGTCGGCCAAGGCTGGCCGAACTGCTGCCTTCAAAGTGGTCAAGGAAAATTGATTTCTTCATGTTTTCTTACTAAGTTGAAGGTCCTCGTTAACGTGGGATAATTGTTGAAGCAAGAAAAACAATCCTCCTTGCAAGATAGGTCCTAGCCGAATGGCAAGGGTGAAGGAACAAGGTATGATTCAATCTTATTTTTCACATGTTATGAATGGTTTGTGAGTGTTATGAAGT
Organism: Lycium ferocissimum; assembly: GCF_029784015.1. Taxonomy (NCBI): domain Eukaryota; kingdom Viridiplantae; phylum Streptophyta; class Magnoliopsida; order Solanales; family Solanaceae; genus Lycium; species Lycium ferocissimum. The sequence continues at coordinate 35,485 of NW_026715654.1, read as the reverse complement.
ATGAAAATGAATGAAATTCATGAAAGTGTGGTGTTTGAAGTGTAGCCGTGGGAGTGTAGGTGTGGCCGTGTGATATGTGTGTGTTGAGTGAGTGATTAATGGATTGAATTTAGCATGTTTGTGTGTTGTTGTAATGTGTAGAAGATGAATGAATTCATGAAAATATGGATGTTGAGGTTGAACCATCAAGATTGATGTTGGCCGTGTATGTGTGTTATATGGCTAGGAGTGATGCATTAATTCTAATTAGTATGTTGGTGGTTGTAGAGTGTCGAAATGAATGGAAATCATGAAACCTTCAATGTTGGTGTTGAGCCGTGGAGTGTGTGTGTGTGTGGCCGTGTAGGGGCTGTTTTGGAGGGAGCATGGTGAACTAATTTTATGTTGTATTTAGTAGTTGTTTGTTGCGGATTACGTAGTGGGAATGGAAGTTTAATGACTTGTGTTGAAGTTGTAATGTCGTGTGGGCTGTTTTGGGGAGTCAATTTGATTTTAATGTGGCTTCTTGTCTTGATGAAAATATTGTTGCTAACGTATGGAATTGATGACATAGGTTATGAATTTGAAAGAAAGGAATGCATTGTTGTCGTATTCATTAATTTGGAAAGTTTCGGGTAAGATTGGATGTTGGTTTGGATATCCTGAATTACTTATCGATATTGTCATTGTGATTGTTGGTTTGGGTGTTGTGATTTGGGCCGAGCCATAATTCTCGAGACGGTGTACTTACGGGGGAGGTCTTTGCCGAAATCTCGGCAGAAAATAAGTAAACTTATTTGGAAGACTAAGACAAGTGTTGGCTAAGAGTGAATCCTTATAGCTTTATGGTTGATATTTGGTAAATGTGACAAAATTGCAGCTTTTGGCAAACTTGGAGCTGGGATTTGGAGAAGCTTAAGGAGCGGAAAAGGTATGTAAGGCTTACCCTTTCTTTCTTTGGCATGTCCTAGATGTAATAAGCTTGAACACGTGCTTCAGGGGCCACTTCAATTCTAGAAGTCCGAGGTTGAATTTAGTTACTATTCATTCAATAGAATTGAACTAACTAATCTACGTTTTGTTGTAAAGAAATGTCCAAACGCCCGTAACTGTTGAAAACGAAAGTGGAACGCCCTGAAATCTTCGAGGATAATCTAATGAGATATAACGTCCATGTTTTTATGTTCGTTACCCGACTTGACCTGAGGTGGGCCCACATTCTCCGAGACCTAATTGTACTGTTCTATTTGCCTTATGTCCGTAAGATAACTAAGGAAACCTTTGACTTACGTTCTGAATTTAATATAAGTATCCGGTAACTCGGATATGAGCATTTTGGTTTGGATCCGGATATGAACACTTCGATACGAATGATCTAATATGAATATTTTGATATAAGCACTCTGATGTAAGTATTCTGAAAAGGAAATTCTGATATAAGTATTCGGATATAAGTGTGGTGACATAAGTATTTGATACAAGTATTTTGATATGAACGTTCTCTGTGAATTTTAATGTTCTTTATACACGATCCTGGATCGCTTGAAAAGTCCGAAGAGGTTTTACGCGCTTCAAATGTCCATAACTTTTACGATGCTAATTCGGAAGGACCGAAACCTCCTTCGGATCTTCATATGTCGGTAAGTGTACGTATTCATCGAGTCTGGATTTGTGTGCATATGGTTTCTCACGACTCTGCTCGTGCATGGCTCAATGTATCTTTCCGAGTCCGGGCTAGGGCATGTTATGTTCTCGTGCGTACTCTATGGTATGATTCGATTCACCGAGTCCGGGCCGGGACATGTTATCGTGCTCTTCTGCATTATTCACCGAGTCCCTCGTACTTGCGGGCGGGACACGTTATCTGCATGTTTATGATGATACGGGGATGGTGGCCAGGATGGCATTTGATATTATCCACCGAGACCCGCGATGAGGGCGGGACACGTTATGTATATTTGGCACATGATTTTGATGCGTACGATTCTACATTACCGAGTCCACTTAACAAAGGCGGGACACGTTATTTGCATATATGACATATGAGTCTGCTATATATGATCCTATCTACCGAGTCCCTTATCAGAGGGCCGGGACACGTATTATGCATATGTGGTATATAGTATCATCTGAGCACTCCGTGCATTCTGTATTCTGTCCGACGTATGTCAGTATCTGAACATTCTGTATGTTCTGTAGTTTGTGCGTTATATGATACAATCTGAATATTCCGTATGTTCGGCATTCCGTCCGATAAATGATTTTATCTGAATATTCTGTACACTCTGTACTCCGTATGACATGTGACATCACCCGTGCGCTCTGTATTTTCCGCACCTCTTCGGACATGCGATCGGTGATTGCAGAATAAGTGTTTTGGTATACTGGTTGATCCATCTATTTTCTGTACACTTTTTAGCATAGGAAACAGGTATGTATGGATTGTGTCTGAAAGGTAAGCGTCTGGTATACTGAGTAGTGTATTTACCTGTTATTTCTGTCTGTTTCAGTTATGGTTTTGTTTCTCTGTATTGCATGCCTTACGTACTCAGTACATATTCCGTACTGACCCCCTTTCTTCGGGGGCTGCGTTTCATGCCGCGCAGGTACTCCCAGATGAGCTGAAGTTATTATAGAAGATGTTCCAGCGGAGATGGCAAGCTCCATTTTCCGGAGTGCTTTGCCGAGTCGAGTTTGTCTATCATGATTTACGGATACGTGTTGGAGACTTTGCGAACGGCGTCGTGGGTATGATATGTCGGTCACACGGCTCCATCAGCCGACATGTCGATTTGTGTTATGTAGTAAACCTTGTATAATTACAGATTTTGTCAGATTTATAAGCTTCATTATGTATTTCATGATTATTCAGTTTAGAGATTGAAAAAAATTTATGTGTGTAATAAAAGTCTGTGGGTTCGCTCGGCTCCGGATGTAGGGTCGGGTGCCCATCACACCCTAGTAAGGTCGGGGTGTGACACGCGCGCACCACTGCAGTTGAGTACGGATAACCCTGAGCCTTGGTAGGGCCAAGTATGTATATCACTAAGCCTTGGTAGGGCCAGGTATGTGAAACACCTAACCTTCGTGGTCGGGTATGCTATATAAATGCTATGTGTATGACATCAATATGAGTACGAATATGCTAAATATATGTAAATGCTAAGTAAAGGCTATGTATATACAATATATATGATATGAACATGAGTATGAATGGAAATATGAATACGAATACGAAAATGGATACGAAAGGCAAATTAGTACGGATATAGATGTATGTACACGGATACGCAGTAGAAATGGAATGTCCCTATGGAAAGCAAGTAAGTTCTATGACGATGATACTATTATCTCCCATCCTAAGTTATTTCATATGTTCTATTATGCTTTCATATTGATATTGATCATGCTTTACATACTCAGTACATTTTTCGTACTGACGTCCTTTTGTTTGTGGACGCTGCGTCATGCCTGCAGGTGGCCAGGGAGACAGACTCGATCCATAGCCTCATTATTCAAGGACTACATAGCGGAGCTCCATTTCATTCGGAGCTGCAGCTTTTGGTATAGATTCTTTTGTGTACATATTTATGGGCACGGCGGGGTCCTGTCCCGCCTATATGATATGACGTATTCTTCTTAGAGGCTCATAGACATGTGTATATGGTTAGATGTGTTTGGCCTTGTCGGCCTATATTTTGGGTTATTATTTTGCTAGCCTCGTCGGCTTATGTACCTTTATATGGGCACAGTTGTTAATGATGATATAAATGTGTTGTTGCCCAATGGGATTAATATAAATGACGAATGAGAGTATGGTTTAGCCACGTGGCTCACCAAGATGTGATGTAGAAGAATGTTAAGAGGTGCCCGGGTGGGTTAGCACCGGGTGCCCATCGCGGCCCTCCAGTTGGGTTGTGATAAAAACATGTATAAATTTTATGAATAGATCTAAGATAAGTGTGTCTTTGTTGACACCTAATTTTGGCCCTCCGATAATCTTATTAATTATCCGGAGTTCTTGAATATCAAACGGAATGAAATATATATTTTATAAAACAAAATGATTTTCACAAAATTATGTGGATAATATTTTGCCATTTCATTTGGCAAAATAGGTTCAAATATATATTGTAAGTCATTTAAAACATATTTGCATATTTTCCACAAATATTTAAGGCATTTGTCAAAATTAATCCAAAACAATTATTCAATTAGTTGTTTAAATTATTAAATATCAAATTGACAAAGTATTTTAATCCGTTAATGCAAGAAAATTGGTTAATTAAATAAGATAATCAATTTGCATATCAATTTTACAATTTGCATGACTACATTTACAGTTATTTTCAAATTGATTATGATTAGTTAATTGTGGTTACAATTGAAATAGTCAATTAATTGCTATGTGTTAATTGTGGCTATATTCGAAATAGCCAATTGCATGATTAAAGTCAATTAGGGTTATAATTCAATAGTTTGTTATGGCCGTGCTTTGAAGAATTAATGGGTTAAGTAGTTCTAATGTGGCCATAATTTAAACGCTCATTTGATTGTCACATTTTTTAGTTTCGGCCTTTTGTTAAAATTGCATAATTGGCCTTATATATATATATATATATATATATATATATATATATATGTGTGTGTGTGTGTGTGTGTGTGTGTGTGTGTGTGTGTGTCCTTCCCCTTTTTTCTTTTAAATTCGGCCGAGCCTAGTCCATTATTGGACTTGACCCGGCCCGCCTTTGCTATATTCAATGAAGAGGTGCCAAACACACTATATTAATCTTCTACGGCCTTAAGGTTGGAGTAACCCTAGCCGCCGCTACACTCTCATCTCTCTCTCTCCCTCCCTCCCTCGTACGTCACCTTGCCAAGAATGGCAAAAATGTAGGTGTACGATTGCTTTTTCAGGACTGGCTTAGCCAGTTGAGGCAAGCATTTAATGCTAGTCGCCTGTCTCCACCTTTGTTCAACCAAACAAGGTATAGTATCCCCTTTTTACTTTGATTTTCTGCATTTCTACTGTCAAATAGACTGATTTCTCAATGGAATTTGTTTGTATGTGATTTTGAATGCTCGAATTTGATTGGTTGATGAGGTTTAGGCGGGATTCAAGATGAATCCCTTGCAAATTTCATGAGTCCCACCTCAAAAATTAGGGCAAAGGTCTTCAGATTCGGGGTTCCATATAAAGAACCCCGTATCTCACTGTTTCAATACGAATTCACTGATACACACACACAAGACTCGATTTAGAGCAAAAACTACTCAAATTACCTAGGGTTTTATCATTTCTGCTGAGACCTTTAATTATTTGAGTTTAGTAAAATTTTAAACTATTCATTTTCTTGTTTGTGGCTTATTTTCCAGGAGGAGCAAGGATCTCAACTCCAAATCTTGACAAAGGCTGCACATAAGAAAGAATCACATCTGGGCCATTCGGGCAATTCTTGCATGACACCACTGTTGGGCCAGAGGCCCAACACTTCTCTTCTATCGATTCCGGATTAAAAATGATCGAAGGCCCATCCATGGGTGAAACTGGCAACTAGTGGGCTTCGATAGGCCTACCAGCCTAACCCCCTCATTTCATTTCATATTTATACATGTGATTGTATGTGTATATGTAAAGGATGCTTTGTGTAAATATTGAAACCAATGGTTAGAACTTAGGAATCTCGCGTAGAAAATTAGGATTTCCTCAAATGATTTTCAAACCAAGTGTAGTAAGGATAAATGATATTTGAAATCGGTAATTTGCTTTTGATATACGTCTTTGAAAAAATTGAAAATGGTACGAGGATATGTTTATGTATGAAGATAAGAACGGAACTATTTTGAGCCTTAAAGTTTTAGACCAAAAATTGGAGATTAACTTCTATGCACTTCAAAACTGATTTTTACACTTGGAAAATTAGAAGTTGATTTCAAGAAATATTAAGTTCTACAAAAACTTATTTTCCTGAAAGAATAAGTAAAGTGGTATGGATTTTAGACTTGAAACTTAAGGTACTTTCAAAACCTTTTGGGGCTAAGCCCAAACCTTAAGTCAATAAACAAGAGGAAATACACTTAAACCTTATTTTGGGGGGAAAGGTTTAGAAGTAGAATATGGTTGACCTGAAATTGGACAAAAGATAAACAAAAAATGCAAAGCTTCTATATATACTTGTATACCCATGGCATATTTACAAAAGAAATACACTCAAATTTTCAAATGAATTGTAAGGATTAAATCAAACATGGCACTTGGGACTAAATTAAGTTGAACTCTAATCAAAAGGAAACTTTAAGTGTGTTTTAGTCCAGAAAGTGAAATGACCATTTGAACCTTATATTGAATCTTTCAAAAAAAGGATATACCTTCTTCAAATAAAGGAATTTTGCCAAAAAAAAAAGATTTATGACGTGCCATGACAAGTTTATACAAGAAAGTAAACTCTTTAAGCAAATAATTACAATAATCACACATTAAAGCTCGTAGGTCAACCGTATTCTATGGATCCTTAATTCTAGGGTGCTTAATTCTATGGATCACCACCTCGAACTCTGGTTTTAAAGGATTTTTCTGTTGTTTGAATAAGCCATTTAACTCGGTTTTCCTAATTTTCTTTAATAAATTAGGTGGCGACTCTAAAAATATGAAAATCCAAATACAGTCCACAATCTCGAAGTAGCTTTTATGCCTCACGTAAAAGTGAACCGTAACAGATGGCGACTCAGCTAGAATTTTTAATAGGTTCTAACCATAAGGATTTCAATATAATGTGATTAGCTGGTTTTACTTGCTTATTTGTTTACTTCTTGCATATATAACTTTCATTGCATGCATATCATAAACTCTGCCACCAATGGCAAAAAACTGCATGGTTTCAAAGGGGACACACAGGTTCGCGGTCAAGCCTTCACTAAAAGACTAAAATACTTTCTTTGGAACTCGTTGAAGGTGGAGTTGGTATGCGGTCGTCCAACTGCCGACAACGGTTCACCTCGAGTAGTCCGCTCGAGTCCCAGTGATTTGAAAAGCCCATTCTAGTATTGCCTAATGTAGAGCGAAGCAAAATTCCAACAGACTAGCGCATGCTTAGCTAGACGGGTTTTGGATATTTGAGATGTATCTAAAACCTACTACGAAGACTACCTTGTGTCAAAACGGTTTATGACCCCAAAAGACACCGCATCCCACTATGTGCTAATTAGAAATATTTATGTGCCTATGTGCTAAACTATTGCCTATGGGGGGGGGGGGGGAGTTAACCGTCTTGTTGTCTTGTACATGCTGACCAATTTGAAATTTGACGTGGTCCTCGAGGTGCCTACTATGCTAGAAATGTGGTGGGATTGATTAAGTAAAGGACACCGAAAGACAGTCACAAATTGCTTGGTACACCTATCCTCGTGGATGACAATGAAGGGTTGTAGAGAGTTAATCGAGGTGATTACCGGATATTGGTGTTACACCCCGTAGTTTTGTACGATAAGCATTTTCATGAGTTGGTTATTATAAATTTGGAGAGCGAAATTATCTTTGAGGTTTTATAAGATTAGACATGTCCATATTGAGTATATTAAGGTTTAATTTCATGTTTGGAATGTGTTGGAAGGATTACAGGATAAGAGAATCGAAGAGATTGCGTTTCGTCGAAGTTTTATTTTGGAAATGAAAATACGGACCGTACTTTGGAATAAGGTCCACATTTATCTAGACAGAGGAGGGAAACTTTTGGTTGGAGACATATGGCCCATAAAATACGGACCGTATGTATATATACAACCAGTATCTTGGACCGTATATATATGTGTGTGTGGCTTGTATATTTTTTTGCCGTATATTATGTTGGTGGAAACTATATATATATATATATATATATATATATATATATATATATATATATATATATATTTCGTATACTCCTCTTTTTATTTCATTTTCTTCATTTCCCATGACCCCAAACACTTCTAGAAACCCACTCCAACATAACTAATCAATCCCTAAGTGAAATCAAGGATTAAAAGGGAAGATCAAGTGCCTAAAGTTTCCAAAGTGTTGTTGAAGCTTGTTTCTCCTATTTATAATAGCTTTGGAGGATACTTCAAGGTGAAGTAATCTTGGAATTGAAGTGTTCTTGAGTTCTTGAGGTAATATTCCATCTAATTTCCATGGTGATGAGTTTATGTGATGATTATACTAGGTTTGGAGGGAAAGAAGTTGGAGGGAAGGTTCAAATATGAACTTGAGTTCATGATGAGCTGTAATCTATTTTGAGCCATGTTGTTAATATGTTCTTGAGCTAAATTCTTGCTGTATGGATAGTAGTTGATGTTGAGATTGTGTTGAGGTTGTTATACGTGGAATATTTGGAAGAAGGAAGTGTATAAGTTTCGTATACAAGGGTATATTGGGTTGTTTGATGTGTATCTTGAGGTGATTAGTAATGTGGAATTAAAGAGACTTATATGAGGTTGTTGTTGTGTTGTTGGCTGTTAGGTGTGCTGTAGTGACTAAGGAGTAAGAGAAATGTTGTCCGTTTCATTTTGAAATCGAATTATCATTTGATATATGTGATATACTAGTACCATCTAAGCTTGTGAATGCCTTCCTTTGTTATAGGATTGGAGTACTAGTTCGACAGATTCGTTGTGGGATTGTGTTGATGACTCGAGATATGTTAAGGCTAACTTTCTTTCTTTTGGCATGATCCTCATGAACGAAACATAAATGTAACGCTACTCCATAGTGATTCCATTCTTAGCAGCTAGAGATTCTCTATGTTGATTCATGTTCCAACGATATTGTTCATAGTAAGTCCTTCTTCGGATTCAGTATGCTTCATAGAGTCACATGTTGATGAAATGGCTATCTCATAACGACGTTCGGAGGTGTAACAACCTTACATCACTCCGAACGATTCAGCATGCACTCTTATCATATTCAAGCATTATACATATATATATATATATACATACATACTATGACCCCACAGGCATTATATACGCGTATATTTATATTATATCTATATGGGTTATGGGAAAGGTTACGGAGTTATATACGCACTACCACCTGATCAGCTGGTCATATGATGATGATTATACCCACAGAGGCCGATATGATACGATGGGATGCCCGCGAGAGACTTGATAGGCGTATATATATATATATATATATATATATATATATATATATATATATATATATATATATATATATATATATATATATATATGTATGTATGTATGTATGTATGTATTAGCAGGAGTTATATAAGCATATATATATATTCATTACTTTTACATATCATTGGCCCTTAGAGGCAGTTCAGATGTACAGGTTGCATTCCTTTTATCCTATGTACCTTTATGTATCCTTTATGTTACTTCCATGCCTTACATACTCAGTACCTTGTTCGTACTGACGCCCTTTTTGCCTGGTGGATGCTGTGTTTCATGCCTGTAGGTTTAGATAGATAGGTTGACAACCCGCCTCAGTAGGTTGCTGTTCAGCTGATATTAGAGCACTCCACTTGTCTTGGAGTTGCTGTTGTGTTTGGGTACATATGTTTTTGTTGTACATAGGGGTATGGCGGGGCCATGTCCCGACCTTATTATGTTATGTATTCTAGTAGAGGCTTGTAGACAGTTGTGGTACAGTAAACGTTGTATGGCCCTCTCATCCTATATTTTGTTGTATAAGTGTCCATGACAGCCTTGTCGGCTTGTATAGTTTTTTCCAGCATGGTTATATATGTATGTCTTTTGGGCTTGTTCCATTTCAGTAGAATTCTCTTATGATCTGGCAGGTTTCCATCTGATGACCCTCGTGGTCCACCCTTGTTTATGATTATGATATGAAAGCATGATTAGCGGTGCTCGACAGGTAGGACGTGGGTGCCCGTCATGGCCCTCCGATTGGGTCGTGACAATTGGGACTGTGATAGAATGGTGTTTAGGTTTGGAGACATAGAGATGATCCCAAATTTGAAGGAACTTCGGGATTGCATAGGCAATATTGGGACCTGTCTGAGAAGGAGGAAGAAACCCAACCATTACTTACTAATCCCATATAAGCCTACCCCCAACCAAATCCTGAAATTATTATCCTTATACCTTGCCAATTGGATCTTCGGTCCAACCATAGCCTTTAGAGATTTGTACAACCGATTTGGGACCAAAAAGGGATAAATGGAACATCCAATGGATTTCATACCTTTGCTGATTGGGAAGCTACCCAACCCCTAGCCTTTGCCATATGCCTGCTGGGACTCAAGGTATTCCCTAAAGATAGACACCAAGCCATAGATACCTGAATCATTTCTGTCACCCATGCTATCTTTCATGCCATAACCACAAATGAAGGAACCAAATACTTTGACTTGGTTCCCATCATGACTTGGTCCCTATCATCCTTAACGATATGTACTGAACCTTAAGCTGATGCCGAAACCATTATAAGTATTTCCAAGGATGCACCTTACTGTTACAATGGTGCATCATGGAACACTTGAACATATCCGAGGGTCCCTAATACCTAAGCGACCAAAATAGAAAGGATAAACTAGTATCCCACTGTCCAAATTTTGGGTATCAAACCAAGGAAGGCTGGGCTTTAATCTTTTCTAGGCTTAAAGAAGACAACATATAGTGGATATTCGTCAACTTCGTATCCGACCGAGTTGTAGTCAAGGGTCGAAAATTCCCTTTCTTTCCACTCATGAAGATTCGAGGGATCATCACTTATGCACCTGCTAAGCCTTTGAGACACTTCGGTAGGACCCCAATCATACCCCAAGTGGGTAACATGGGAGAGTTCATGATTGACTATGAGGAAGACAAGATATGAATAGCTCCCGATAAGTTCCACCCTGGGTGTGACGAGGATTATAGAGATTGGTTGAGGGCTTACTTGCAAGGCACCCTCGCCCCCGGACCTATCCTTTATCACTATGTCCAAGACAAGTCTTCAAAGGCCGAGATCAAGGCCCGCCTGACCCAAAGGTGAGCCGATGATAGGGATGCCAAGTATTTGGATAAGATTGAGTATGATCAAGCCATCATAGCTAGCTTGACACATGAGTTGGAGTTCACACATGATTGCTTGTTGGAACTTGATGATCGAATGAAGAAGATAATGGATGACACCGCATCTATGACATTCACAGAGAAAGGGTTCTTGATGGATGTTATGCTAGCATCCACTCATCTCTAGATCCAGACCGCCCTTTGAAGGGCCAAGAAAGCAAAGACTGTGAGAGCTTCATCATCATCCATCGGAGGACACTTCTACTGATTTTACTTTATGGTTATTATCTTTTGTAATCCCTCTGAGGAAGATATTATTAATGAAAACTATGATTTATGGGGCAATGGTTTAATGCAAATAACGCATTCATGTTTCATAATGATTAGGATGAACTTGCTTGAAGAACGCGAGTATTATAGATTATTACATGATTATATGATTCCAGGCTTATGTGCTTCATGTATTTGTTTAAAATATTTATTGATCCTATGTTCCGACTACCCCAAAGAAAGACACAAAGAAATACCAAATACCCAAAAAGCCCCAAACATAAAAAAATTAACCCTTTGTACCTCTTTAAAGGTTGATTTGCTATCATGGACATGCACGAGAACCAAATCAATGCTACCCCTGTGGTTAACGCTGTTAGCGAAAATGAGGGATCACTTCGTAGGAAGGTTTGTAGGCTAGAGGGAAATATCATGTTGGTTCGAGCCAAGATCAAAGAGGCCAACCGATTTTGGACTTAGCTGGGAGCCCACCAATAGAGGCTACTGAATTGGAGTGTTACCGAGAGAACACGACGAGTTCAAGGAAATGGCATGAAGCTATGTGCCTCTGATAGTCAAATTTGAGACTCCTAGGGAAGAGACCGAGGATCCCGAGGAGGAATCCAAACCACAGGAACAATCCTGGCCATCTAAAGAAGCCAGCACTGCCGCATCTACAGCCCAAGATGATAGCTACGAGATACCACAAGGACTCACTCATCCACCGTTGCTAAATTGGTAGGTGATCACCCTTAAAGCGCTTGCTTGCCCTTACCGGGTCACTCCAAAACATGTGCGATGCGAGGCGATTTACGCGCACAAGAGATGCCCTTTCTATAAGAACCAACCTGGCCACACTGCTGACGAATATATGGCCCTCGGTAGAAGGATCATAAGGATGATTGACGGCAAGACGATCCACAAGTTGTGGGGACTGCAATCGTTGTTGGTCCATGACACAATCACTCCAAGTGAAGGAATCACTTTGGACACCCATATTTGGCGTTGATCCTCTAAGGATAGATGTAACGAAAACGGTGATGGCAATGATGTTGATGATACTTGTGGACTTCTATGTATACGTGTTTAAGTATGTATGACTATTATAAAACACCGAGCTTATATGGCCGGGTATGATACCTATCACACGTGGACCTTTGTAGTTAGGTACGGATAACACTGAGCCTTGGTAGGGCCAAGTATGTATAATCAACGAGCCTTGTCATGGCTAGGTATGCGAATCGCCGAACCTTTGTAGTTGGGTACGGATAATAGTGAGCTTTGGTAGAGCCAAGTATGTATAATCACCGAGCCTTGTCATTGCCGGGTAAGTGAACCAACGAACCTTCATGGTCGTGTATGATATGGATACGAGTATGAATATGAATATGAATACAAATATGAATATATATGTATGTATGTACATGAGTAAGCATTAGAAATGGAAGGTCCTATGAAAGATAAGTAAGTAGATATGATGAAGTGTGTGTGTGTGTGTGTGTGTGTGTGTGTGACTAGAGGTACAAATGACTCTATTACCTCTGATTCTCCCATCTTATGCTATATCTTATGTTATTTCTTATGCTGTCTCTTATGCTCCTATTATGATGTTGATTATTCTTTACATACTCAGTACATTATTCGTAAGGACGTCCTTTTGTTTGTGGACGATGCGTCATGCCTGCAGGTGGACAGGGAGACAGACTTGATCTATAGATTTCTTTTCAGGGACTACATAGAGGAGCTCCATTTCATCCGGAGCTACATATTTTGGGTATTATTCCATTGTGTACGTACATATGGGCATGGCAGGGTCCTGTCCCGCCTATATGATGTTAGCTACTTTTTTTAGAGGCTCGTAAACAGTTATGTATGGTTAGATGTCTTGCATCCTTGTCGGCTCATATTTTGTATATCGTTTTGATAGCCTCGTTGGCTTGTGTATATGGATATGGGCATTGTTATTGATGATGATATAAATGTGTTGTTGCCTAACGAGATTAGCACTATTGATGTATGTAAATTATGAGTAAGCCATTTGGCTCACCTAGATGTGAATGTGAGAGTACGATAAGAGGTGCCCTGGTGGGTTGGCACCGGGAGAACGTCATGGCCCTCCAGTTGGGTCATGATAAAAGTGGTATTAGAGCAGTTTTGTCCTAGGGTGTGTCTACGAGCCGTGTCCAGAGCCGTGTCCAGTAAAGTCTTGTTTATGGGTGTGTTGCACGCCACACTTATAAACGGGGGGCTGCGGGCATTTTAGGAATGAATGACCTTCTTTCTTCATAAGATCGTGCGATAGAGCCATAATATAAGGATTTCTCTTTCCTTAACCGTGTATTATGTATTTTAGAAATGCTTGTAAAGAGAAAGGCTACGGCAGCCCAAAAGGGCAAGATAGTGGCAGAAAACCAGGCTGAAAGAGCACCGCCAACGGATATAGAGGAATGTGAGTCCCAGAATGCAGCTCAATCTCAGTCCTCCCACTCAGTGCCTATTTCTGAGGGGTATGAGGGAGCCTCTGCCCCAACTCCAGTACCCCCAACTCCTCCACCGGATGCTTCAGGCCAAGATGTTGAAGAGGCCATTCATTTACTTACTCAGTTGGTTGCCGCTCAGACCTAGCAGCAAGGTACAGGGCAAGGTGATAGGGCTATTATTACAAGGGCCCGTGATTTCATTAGCTTGAACCCTCCGAAATTCTTCGGGTCAAAGTCGGATGAGGACCCTCAAAACTTTATTGATGGGATGTTGAGGACACTTCGGTTAATGCATGCTTCAGACATTGAATTGATGGAGTTAGCGTCCTATAGATTGCGGGATGTCGCGGTTCATTGGTACACGGTTTGGATGGCTTCACGGGGAGTCAATGCACCTCCCTCGATATGGCAAGAATTTGTGGATGCCTTCCTCCAACATTACTTACCTCCAGAGGTTCGGTGAGCTAAAGCCGACAAGTTCCTGAATCTTAGGCAAGGAAGTATGAGTGCCTTAGTGTATAGTCTCCGCTTCAATTCTTTAGCTAGGTATGCTTCAGCCATGGTAGCGGATACGGGTGACCGAGTGCACTGATTTGTGAGCTGCCTAGGGCCACATTTGAAGGATAGGTGCTTGACTACGTCCCTTCAGGACAATATGGATATTTCACGCATTCAAGCCCATGCCCAGATTTTGGAGGAAAGCCAACAACAGCAAAGAAGTGAGCGTGAGCATGATAGAGGGTATAACAAGAGGGCTAGATCTTCGGGTCCGACGAATGAGTTTAGAGGCGGGCAAAGACAACAATTTTCTAGGCATTCAGGTCATTCTATGACTAGTGCGCCTTCACGATTTACAGGCCAGAGATTTGATAGATCTACTTATTCCGGGCCGAGTCAGAGTTTCAAGGCTTCAGGTACTCAGTTCAGAGGTGATTCAGGTCAGGCAAGGCCACCCATGCCACGATGCTCCCAGTACAGGAAGTTGCATTGGGGCCAGTGTTGACTAGGTTCAGAGGTCCGCTATGCATGCGGTCGGCCAGGCTATATCATGCGTGATTGCCCCTCGGTTGGTGGCAGGGGTAGAGTTCAGCCTTCTGGGTCGGCAGCTGGGTCTTCATCATCTATACGCCCTATGGGGCCAAGTTCACATGTGCCAGTCAGCCATGGTAGAGGCAAAGGGAGAGCCCCCAGTTCTAGTGTCCCTCAGCACCGTATTTATGCTTTGGCTAGATGTCAGGATCTTGAGTCTTCTCCCGGGGTCGTCACAGGTACATTATTGGTATTTTCTCATGATGTATATGCTTTGATAGATCCGGGCTCCATATTTTCATATGTTACTCCTTATATCGCGGGTCGGTTTGGGGTCAAACTGGAGTACTTCAAACCTTTTAAGGTATCTACGCCCGTCGGTGAACCAGTAATAGCTAGTCGAGTGTATAGAAATTGTGTAGTTGTGATTTGTGACCATCGTACTATGGTTGATTTACATGAGTTAAAAATGGTGGACTTTGATGTTATTATGGGCATGGATTGGTTGGATTTTTGCTATGCCAATGTTGATTGTAGAACAAAAATAGTTCGCCTCCAATTTCTGGGAGAACCAGTTTTAAAATGGAAAGGAAATACTATGCCCCAAAAAGGTAGGTTTATTTCCTATCTAAAGGCAAGGAAAATGATCACAAAAGGTTGTATTTACCATCTAGTTCGGGTTCAAGATGCAGAAGCTGAACCACCAACTCTTCAGTCTATCCCTGTAGTGAATGAGTTTCCGAATGTATTCCTGAAAGAGCTTCTAGGCCTCCCATCAGAGCGGGAGATTGGTTTCGTTATAGATGTGCTATCGGATACAAAGCCCATATCCATTCCTCCTTATAAGATGGCCCCCGCAGAGTTGAAAGAGTTGAAGGAGCAAGGCGAAGGACTTGCTTGAGAAAGGTTTTATTAGGCCTAGTTCTTCTCCGTGGGGAGCACCCGTGTTGTTTGTGTGAAAGAAAGATGGCTTCTTGCGAATGCGCATTGACTATTGGCAACTGAATAAAGTGACGATCAAGAATATATATCCGCTCTCAAGGATTGATGACTTATTTGATCAATTACAAGGCGCCAGATGATTTTCAAAGATAGATTTGAGATCCGGGTATCATCAGGTACGAGTTAGGGAGAAAGATATTCCTAAGACAACCTTCAGAACAATATATGGCCATTTTAAGTTTCGGGTAATGTCGTTTGGGCTAACTAATGCCCCGGTAGCATTCATGGATTTGATGAAAAATATGTTCAGGCCCTTCCAAGATTTATTTGTGATTGTGTTCATCGATGATACCCTGGTATATTCTAAGTCTGAGGCGGAACATGCAGATCATTTTCGTACTGTTCTTAGAGTTCTTCAAAGTCGAGAGTTAGTTGCCAAATTTTCTAAGTGTGAGTTTTGGTTGAAATCCGTGACCTTTTTGGGGCATATTATTTCAGCCGATGGTATTCGGGTAGATACCCAAAAGATGAGGCAGTGAAGACTTGGCCAAGGCCCACAACCCCTACGGAAGTTCATAGTTTTACGGCTTAGCAGGTTATTACAAGAGGTTTGTAGAAGGTTTTTCTTCTATTTCTGCACCACTCACGAAGCTGACCCATAAGACAACTAAGTTTCAATGGACAAATGCTTGTGAACGTGGTTTCCAAGAGCTAAAGAATAGATTAACTTCTGCCCCATTCCTGACACTTTCAGAGGGATCGGAAGGTTATGTTGTCTCTTGTGATGCTTCAGGCGTTGGCCTAGGCTGTGTGTTGATGCAGAATGATAGGGTGATTGCGTACGCTTCAAGGTAGCTACGAAAACATGAGAAGAATTATCCAACCCATGATCTTGAATTTGCTGCAGTGATTCATGCATTGAAGATGTGGAGACATTATTTGTATGGTGTCCACGTTAATTTTTATACAGATCATAAGAGCCTTCAGTGTATCTTCAAACAGAAAGAATTGAATTTATGGCAACGGCGGTGGTTGGAATTGTTGAAAGACTAAGATGTTGACA
Source organism: Lycium ferocissimum (assembly GCF_029784015.1). Taxonomy (NCBI): domain Eukaryota; kingdom Viridiplantae; phylum Streptophyta; class Magnoliopsida; order Solanales; family Solanaceae; genus Lycium; species Lycium ferocissimum. The sequence continues at coordinate 18,700 of NW_026715654.1, read as the reverse complement.
TCCTGTATCATCCTGGGAAAACAAATGTTGTGGCTGATGCTCTTAGACGTAGATCCATGGGAAGTTTATGTGATGTGCAGCCAGAGAAAAAAGAGATAGCTCGTGAGCTCCAGCAGTTAGCTAGCCTGGGAGTTCGAGTAGTGGACTTAGGTCGTATGGGAGCTATCATTCAAAATTCAGTGGTCTCGTCGTAGTAGTGGAAGTTAAAGAGCGACAATATACAGATCCCATGCTAATTCATTATAGAAATACACTCCCTCAGAAGGAGAAGTCATCATTTGAGATTTCTGTAGATGGAGTTATCCGATGCCGAGGCAGGTTATGTGTTCCTGATGTTGCAAGATTACGCCACCAAATATTGAGAGAAGCCTATTATTCCCGTTATTCCGTTCACCCCAGAGCGACGAAGATGTATCATGATCTTAAATCTATATATTGGTTGAATGGAATGAAGAAAGATATAGCTGAATTCGTAGCTCAATGTCCTAACTTTTAGCAAGTAAAAATTGAGCACCAAAATCCGGGCGGATTGTTGCAAGCTATAGAAATTCCAACTTGGAAATAGGAAGTAATTAACATGGACTTAATTACGAACTTACCCCGTTCTCGACGTAAGTATGACTCTATATGGGTGATTGTGGATAGACTCACGAAGTCGGCTCATTTCTTACCGGTCAGAACTACATATGTAGCAGAAGATTATGCAAAGCTTTATGTTAAAAAAATAGTGCAACTTCACGGTGTTCCAGTAGCTATTATCTCTGATAGAGGGATTCAGTTTACAGCCAATTTTTGGAAATCTTAGGTTTGGGGACTCAGGTGAGTCTTAGCACGGTGTTTCACCCACAGACGGATGGGCAAGCTGAACATACCATTCAGACCCTTGAGGATATTCTACGGGCATGTATATTGGATTTTGGAGGTAGTTGGGATGATCACTTACCACTTATTGAATTTTCTTATAACAATAGCTACCATTCTAGCATCCAAATGGCTCCGTATAAGGCTTTATATGGGCGAAAGTGTAGATCCCCAATTGGGTAATTCGAAGTATGAGAGACCAAATTGATAGGGCCAGACTTGGTCCAGCAAGCTATAGAGAAAGTCAAGCTTATACAGGATCGATTATTAACAGCTCAAAGTCGTCAGAAATCCTATGCAGATAATCGTCGAAGGGACTTAGAGTTCCAAGTGAAAGATTGGGTATTTTCGAAGGTGTCGCCAATGAAGGGCGTCATGAGATTTGAAAAGAAGGGCAAGCTTAGCCCTCGGTACATTGGACCTTATGAGATTATACGTAAGGTAGGCCAGGTGGATTACGAATTAGATCTACCTTCTGACTTGGAGTCAGTTCACCCAGTTTTCCATGTATCAATGCTTCGCAAGTGCATTGGAGATCCTTCTAGAATTGTGCCAATAGATGATGTCCAAGTTACCAAACAATTGTCTTATGAAGAAGTCCCCATTGCCATTTGAGATAGGCAAGTACGAAAGCTCAGAACCAAAGAGGTAGCTTCAGTAAAGGTTTTATGGAGAAATAATAATAGAGAGGAAATGACTTGGGAAGCCGAAAAGGACATGAAGTTCAGGTACCCGCACTTATTTTCACCCTCAGAGGAGACTCAGGCAGAGACGCCATTAGCCTCAGGTATGTAGTGTTTTTCCTTGATATTTTCCTGGTTGTGTGTGGCCATGGTTTTTGATGTTGTTGTTGTATCCCTGTGAGGCGATAAATTTTGGGTTGCTGTTGTAGGATGGTAGTGACATATTCTAGGGGAAACTCTAGTGAAATTTTTATAGAATCCCTAAGAACCTAACACTCGAGGACAAATGTTTCTAAGGGGGGAAGAATGTTACACCTCGAAAATTTCTGATTTGTTGCCTTGTAGATAGGCTAATGTGAGCTTAAGGTGACTATGGAATTCTTATGAGACTAAGGGAAGTATTAGATAGCTTAAAGAGCATACCATATGATTTTGAAGTCATACGAATATGTGAAATTTAGTTTGTTGCAGGAAGTAAAATATAAGTCGTGTTCGGAAAGGTTTTTGCTATAATTGAGCTAATGGTTGTTTATAATAACTTGAGGGTTTGCTATAGGGCCTATTTTATGGTTAATGAAGTATTATGTAAGTTCCAAAAGGTTCCACAAGGATTCGAAGTCAAACGAATCAACGAGAGAAAGTTTTGCACAACTGGGAGTTATACGACCACTTATATGGTCCGTATAACTTTATACGGTCCGTATAACGGGGGTTCGTATAACTTTATGTAAAGGTCAAGTTATACGGACCCCCCTTAGATGAACCGTATAAGTGGTCCGTATAAGTCCATCGGGCTGATTTTTCTATTTTTTTATAAATAGAGGGCTCTTGTTCGTTTATTTCATTTTTCATTTTCCACAAGTCTTAAGAGCTCTAAACCCTTCTCCAAGTATATTCCACTCCAATCCAAGAGAAAATTAAGATCAAGAGGCAAGAATCAAGTTACCCATGTGTTAGAAGTCTTCCTAGGGTTAGTAGACTATAAGGAGTTCTTGAGTATTGAAGCTAGGGTTTTCACCTAAGTTGATAGCTGCTCCAAAGCTCATTCCCATGAGATAAAAGGTTAGTTTTCATGCTATTTCACGTTATTAAGAATGCTTGGTTGTTGAACAACTTGGGTAGAAGAAGAAAGTAGAGAATGAGGGTAAAATGTAACTTTTATGATGTTTTTGAGTAGTAAGCTAACTTGAGTCATGATTCTTAGGGCCTATTTGGAAAGCCACCCAGGTAATTGGAATTGGGTGTAATTACACGATTGGCAACATTTGTTTGACCAAGTAATTACACAGTTAGGTGGGAATTGGATGTAATTGACAGGGTGTAATTGCACTCTCCTATTCTCAAGGGGGGGCTGAGAATTGGGTGTAATTACACCATGTAATTACAGGGTTATTTTTAGTTTGTTTATTTTTTTACTTTAATTTATTTTTATTTTTAATTTATTTTATTTCTATTATTTTAATTTTTTTGATTTTTAATATTTTTTTATTTCTATTATTTTTATTTCTTTTTTATTTTTACTTTTTTATTATTTTTATTTTTTAAAATGTATTTTTCTTTTTATATTATTTATTTTTCATTTTCTTTCTTTTCATTCCCAATCTTTACTTCTTATGATTCCATGTAATTGCTCGTATTTTTTTATTTATTTATTTTATTCATTTAGCATAACCGTGTTATTATTCTAATATTTGAAACTACACCTCTTAATATTGGAAAGAATGAGTTATTAACAAACTTGACATATAACGGGTGATGTTATTAAAGTAGAATTTCATTGTGAATGGGGTTATAAACTTATATTTTTCCTTTCTTTTAAATTATTTACTTAAGTTACGTTGGAACTTACTTATGTAATGTTGGAATTTGACATAAGAGTATTATGTTGAACTTTTTCTTTTGAATTTTGAATTTAGGTTATATCTTCAATTTTAAGTTATTTGTTTTCACATTGCATGTTGTTTATTTTTCACTTACATTTGATGGATTTTTTGTGTCAAACATTTGAATAATGTTATGGCATTATATTTATTAATATTATTTTTGTCAAACATCCAATCCATGACGTTCTCACAAAAAAAAAAGTCTTCTTTTAAGTTTTATAATTAATTAAAATTAAATATTAATTTGAAAATATATATCAATTATTTTGTTACAATATTAGTTACAAATATATGATTATTAATTAATATATTTTCAAGAAACAATGTGTTATTAAATAACTAATTTAATATCATTTATAAAGGCAATATTTTTTAAATATTAGTTTTAAATTTTTTATAGTTAAATTTTAGTTTTAAATTAAACTGACTGTGTAATTACACTTGTGCAACCAAACAGCATGCTTGTAATTACACTGTAATTACGTTATGATAAACAAACAGGTCATTGTAATTACACTACTATGTAATTACTAAGCTGTGTAATTACTACCCTAGTAATTACACTAATTCCAATTACCAGGTGGCTTTCCAAACAGGCCCTTAGTATAATATGGATATAATCTTGTTATGGAAGGTAATAATGGTGATGAGGAAGTATTGTATTAAAATGTGCTAAAATGGGTATGAAGTTGTGGGTATAAGTTGAAGACAAGGATGAATTTTGAAGGCTTAATGGAATATGATTACTTGATTATGATATTGTGAGTGCATTATGGATGTTTGGGAATTGTTTTGTAATATGGTGAGAGTTGACAAAATAGGGGAAATGCTGCCCAATTTTCATTAGATCATGAATTATTCTAATTTGAATTTAAGAGTGTCATTAAGGCTTAACCATGGTATGAATCCTTCTAAATGTAGATTGTCCAAGCTTCGACGGTGAACGTTAATTAGTTAAGAGGATAAGAGGTATGTAAGGCTAACCCTTCTTTCATTAAGGCATGGTTTCTTTGATATGTATATATCCTTTCATGAGCTCCACAATGTCTTCCAAAAGACTCTATCTCTAAGATTACCAAAGTTCATGATTCTCGATACTTTCACGACTCTAGCATCTTCCTTATATGATAGTTGATCCTCTAAGGATAGATGTAACGAAAACGATGATGGCAATGATGTTGATGATACTTGTGGACTTCTGTGTATACGTGTTTAAGTATGTATGACTATTATATAACACTGAGCTTATATGGACGGGTATGACACCTATCGCGTGCGAACCTTTGTAGTTGGGCACGGATAACACTGAGCCTTGGTAGGGCCAGGTATGTATAATCACCGAGCCTTGTCATGGCCGGGTATGCGAATCACCGAACCTTTGTAGTTGGGTACGGATAATACTGAGCCTTGGTAGGGCCAGGTATGTATAATCACCGAGCCTTGTCATAGCCGGGTATGTGAACCACCGAACCTTCATGGTCGGGTATGATATGGATACGAGTATGAATATGAATACGAATATGAATATGAATACGAATACGAATATATATGTATGTATGTACACGAGTAAGCATTAGAAATGGAAGGTCCCTATGAAATACAAGTGAGCAGATACGATGAAGGCCACTAGAGGTACAAATGACTCTATTACCTCCTGATTCTCCCGTCTTATGCTATATCTTATGTTATTTCTTATGCTATCTCTTATGCTCCTACTATGATGTTGATTATGCTTTACATACTCAGTACATTATTCGTACTAACGTCTTTTTATTTGTGGACGCTGCGTCATGCCCTGTGGACGAAGACAGGCTTGATCCATAGATTTCTTTTCAGGGACTACATAGAGGAGCTCCATTTCATCTGGAGCTACAGCTTTTGGGTATTATTCTTTTGTGTACATACATATGGGCATGGCGGGGTCATATCCCGCCTATATGACGTTACCTACTCTTTTTAAAGGCTCGTAGACAGTTGTGTATGGTTAGATGTCTTGCAGCCTTGTCGGCTCATATTTTGTATATCATTTTGATAGTCTCGTCGGCTTGTGTATATGGATATAGGCATTGTTATTGATGATGTTATAATTGTGTTGTTTCCCAACGAGAGATTAGCACTATTGATGTATGTAAATTATGAGTAAGCCATGTGGCTCACTTAGATGTGAATGTGAGAGTACGATAAGAGGTCCCGGGTGGGTTAGCACCGGGTGCCCGTCATGGCCCTTCTGTTGGGTCGTAACATCCTCGCCTAGCGGTCCATGCCAGAGAAGGGTTTGCTTATTTCATTCAGGAGTGCACGGCATGATATCGAAAAATGAGAAGCCTTCAAGTTTGAATTGGAACATTTGGTCTACACTAGGGAGATTTGGGTAGTACTCCCACCTCGTTACTAGAAAGTAGGGCCTTCGGCCAAGTACGATGTTGTAAGGACAATAACCCGTTTTGACCTCAAAAAGAGGTCATCTTTTGGGTAGATTTAGGGGATCCCTTTTGTGAATTGAACGTTGTCGCCCCCCCCCCCCCCCAACTCCCTAGTTACATGTAAAAAAAAAACGTCCGACCTGATGTCCCAAGGAGGGATACGTAGGATGCCCTTATCGGTCCTGGTTTGGGAAGCTTTTGGGCAAAACAAATTTAGGAAAAATATATCTTTCTATGTAAACTGAACTACAGAAGGGCCTGATTTCCCGCGGAGGGATACATAGGCAGTCAACGTAAGACTCGGTCCCTATATTATATAAAATATATATTTTCCCATAGAAATTTTTAGCATAAGTAAGCGTCAAGGAGATTGCTTAAAGAAAGTCAACCATAGACCACCAAACCAAAATCCACAAATGACTCAAGAGAGCCAAAGCACCCAAAACCTCGGAATAGAGGATCAATAAAATGTTTGAATCAAATACATGAATTTTATGTGCTTATGTGCAATCTACGTGCGATATCTTGCATTATCTGTCATTTTCTAATGTACAGACATTACTTGCCTTTGAGTTATTCTTCTCTTATAGAAAAGGCTAATCCGTATTGTCCACACTAGCATACTTCACTAGATCAAAAGCTGCAATAGCATCCCTTTCTGAGCAAAACAAAGGCAAAGAAAAGATGATTGGCACTTCGGAAGATGAGCACAATAGGAATGAACTTGTCATCAAGGATTCAACAGCCCATACCTGAAAGAACGCTCACACTCCGAGGATGTGATCAACATGCTGCTTGATAAAGTCGTCGACCTTCAAGAGAAGGTCGCCAAAGCTGAAATGTCTAGTGCGTCCAAAGAAGTGCCTGCTAAGGCAAGAAGGCCTCCTCCTCCTTTTCCATCTTTAAGCTCACCACTACCTGACTATTTTCCCGCTTATCCTACCAGGACAATGCCATCCACTCAAAACCCACTCCCCGCTAAATCAACTACATCCTATCATACCCCTACCGCCTCTCAGTACTGTCCAAATCCCTAGATCCACCCACTCAGTGCCATCATATCAGGCGCCTTAACCCACTCACACCCACCGTACTATATGCCCAAGCACCATATCTCTACCAACCTCAAGAACTACCCACACACCCAAAAGCCACCCGCACACCCAACTGTCTCTTTCCATACCTTTGTCACACCAAGCCCCTTTTCCCGAGATCACCAGGGGCTTGATCATTATAAGGAGATGGAAAAGGCTTGGAGAGCCGAACAAGACAGGCGCGATAAAGAAATAGAGCACAAAATGGTAGAAATATTGGAACAATATATGAGAGCTACTCGTAAGGCGACTGGCCTAAGTTACGATGATCTCTGCATACATCCAAACTTGGATCTGCCTGAGGGCTTCAAAGTGCCCAAATTTGAGATGTTCAATGGAACGGGCAACCCCAAGGCCCACTTGCGATCCTATTGTGACCAACTGGTCGGTGTAGGCACTTATCATGAGGTTGTTCGTTTAACTGGACAAGCCTCTGAGTGGGTCACTGAACAAGACATGCGCGATGGGCCACATGGGAAGATATGGCAGAATCCTTTATGAAGAGATTCCGATTTAGCGTTGAAACAGTGCCTGACCGATACTACTTGGAAAAGGTCAAGCACAAATCTACTGATAACTACAGCGAATACGCTAGTAGATGGAGGGCCGAAGCCGCCCGAGTGCAACCACCAATAAGTGAAGAAGAGTTGGTCTCCATTTTCATCCGGTCACAAGAAACGGACTTCTATAACCCAATGTTTTCCATGGCCGGGAGGCCATTTTTTGAACTGGTAAAAATGGGAGAGGCCATTGAAGATGGTCTCAAATTTGGGAGAATCATAAGCGTATCCAACAAAGCTACTGGTCTCAAATCTGGGAGAATCATAAGCATAACCAACAAAGCTACCAGTCAAAGCACTGTGGGACCCGCTAGAAAGTAAAAGGAAAACATGACAAACGTTTCTCATACACCTAGCCCAAGGCCTAAAAAGACAGAAGAACTGTAATCTTCTGTTGAAGTTTATCAATCACCACCACAAAATGCTTACTTACCTACACCATACAGCCCCATGCTCGTTTATTACGCACAACCTAATTTCCAAACACCACCACCGAGCTATCAAGCTCCGCAAACAAATTTCCAAACACCTACCCTAAATTACCAAGCTTCACAGCCAAACTACAAAAGTAACCCACTAGCAAATTACCAAAATCAACCACCCCCGAATGCATACAATTTGTCGTGCCCCAACTTCGAGAAAAAGCTTGCTCGTGTATTCACTCCATTACTGGAAACACAAACTCAATTGTTCGAGAAGTTGTATGCTGCCGTACTAATCCAAGCAGTCCCGCCAAAGGTTGTCAATCCCAAAAATTGATTTTTTCGACCCAAATAAACATAAGCTTACCATTTTAACGGAAAAGGACATAGCACTGAAGAATGTATCAATCTGAAGCATAAGATTCAAGACTTGATCGATATGTGAGAGATCATTCTTCAAACTTCTACGCCAAATGTAAACACTAACCCTCTACCCAATGGTAACAATACTATCCATATGATCGAAAGAGAGGAAGATTGGGCCGTATGCAACCCTGTAATCCGAGACCTAATCAAAACACTTGAGCAGATGGTGGCATCACTCACAATCCAAGAGCGCCCACAGTTTAAAGCGCTAATACCTATGCCCATCATAGCAGCAGTATCTCAAGAGGTGGTGATAGCACTAAGGAAAGAATTCATTGTCCAAGCGACAGTTGCCCATGGAATGACTCGATCTGGGAGGGGTTACACTCCCGAAGAATTGGCCCAAGGAGCACCAAGAAAAGAGGCAAAATCAAAGAAGGCCCATTTTTGAAGGTGAAGCCAAAGACTTCTGGCGCCGAATACATCCAAAAGAGTACTCTATTGTGGAGCATCTAAAGAAAATGCCAGCCCAAATAATCGTATTGGCATTATTGTTGAGTTCACCTCAACACCGTCTAGCTTTGATGAAGGTACTAGACGAAGCTCATCTCCCCGTAGGCACGAGTAGTGAAAATCTGGCCGACATTGTTACACATGTCATGGGCGAACATCAAATCTCCTTCACTAAGGAAGAACTTCCCAAGGAAGGCACAACACACAATAATACATTGTATGTCACCATTATGTGTCAAGATAAGGTTGTAACCCGAGTACTAATTGATAATGGGGCTGGCCTCAACATTTGCGCCGAATCTACCCTTTGCCAACTGGGCTACGACCTTAGGAAAATTCGCCAAAGCCTTAAAAATGTAAGGGCATTTGATGTGTCCCAATGTGATGCTATTGGAGAAGTGGACCTCTGTGTCCAAATGGGGCCCGCTGAGTTCACCACTGAGTTCCAAGTCATGAAAATAGCCACTAACTACAACTTATTATTGGGAAGACCATGGATTCACATGGCGGGAGCCGCACCATCTTCTCTTCATCAAGATGTGAAGTTTGTATGGGAAGGCCATGAGGTCATAATCCATAGAGAAGGTAGTATCCACAACTACCCATACAACTCGGTGCCAGTTATTGAAGAAACTCCAAAGGGAACAGATTTCCACGTGGTAAACTAGTGGGGCATGCCCACAAAGAAGATTCCCCACAAGTACCCATGCCTGCATTCTACAAAATTATTGCCTCAACCATGCTCCAGAACAGGTTTGAACCCGGGCGAGGTCTAGGAAGGGACCTACATGGCATCACATAACCAGTCCCAATTCCTCAAGAAAATTTTTGCTTCGGTTTGGGGTATGTTCCTAATGATGATGAAATTGACAAGGAAAACAGAAAGAAGAAGAGTCCTGCGAAGCTATGCAAGCTAACTCTGAATTTGTACCAGTCATTTCCGGTGCGAATGCCCATGCCTGACGACGGAAGCATGGAAGAAGGGTTAGGGATGGTACTTTAAGAGGTTGACTACCTGGTGATATTGGAGGGATGCACTAAAGCGCCCACCATCCGCAATGCTAATCAGGGCGAGCATGTCACGACCCAACTCTGTAGGCCGCGACACGTGCCCTAGTTGGACACTCATACGTACCTTAACCTAAATTAGCAAAATATTACAAATAAGCAGAATTAATAATTTAACAAGGGCAAGTGGGCATGCCGCCGAAGGCCGATAAGGCCGTCACAAAATATAGATAAACTCTAAACGTACGCAATTCTCATGAAACATATACGGTAACCCACACCACATATCTACACACCTCTCGTAACAAACAAAATCGCATGATGGGACAGGGCCCCGTCGTACCCCAGAATGAATATGTACATATGAAATAAAAAGTCTATACCAAATCATGGGCTCCGGACAAAGGAGCACTTCAAGCATGACCGAGCGTATAACCTGAGCGAACGGATCGACAAATCAAACGTCCGTACCGCGTGGCACGAAACGCGACCCCGAAGAAAGGGGGTACGGAAAAAATGTACCGAATATGTAAAAGCGGGAATGTAATAAATAAAATTAAAATCGAACGGAATGTGCGGAAAGCAACCGAGACGCATAAGTAATCAAAAATGCGTATCGAAATCATAAGTAATGCATCAAAAACATATGCTAAAAAAGCGGCCCCGCTATGGGACTCGGTGAACGTAACATAGGCGCCCCGTCTCCGGCGCCAAACACATCATACTTCGAGTAGGGAATATCTCTCGAAACAAATCATAACATACCAAATGGCCATATCGGAACATAATCGAGATGTCGATAAGCGTACATGGCACATCATACACCACAACCCATGCACGTATATACCCGCCCTCACACCGGGCGCGGCGAACAATGCGAGACATACGCTTGAGAACATATCCTGCCCGGCTCGGTGTGGGAAACATTGAGGCATCCACGAGTGGAGTAGTGAGAAACTAATGCAATAAAAATAACATATATTTCCGGAGACTCGGTGAGGCACAGCGAATGACAAATCAAAGTGATGAAATCGGACGGAAGCATAGTACGTACCTTTCGGACATCCACGGTAGGGTTATGTCGGGACGGAACATTCGCATTCGTGGAACATATCAAAACACGTCACGGGACTTAACAGAATATTTAAAATAATTTTTAAGTAATAAGTAGAGGAGTAGTTAAAACGTTCCCTTTAAAACCGCTCGAAGACAAGTTATAAACACAAAAGGGTAAAATCGGAAATAGTGGGCCCACCTCGGGTCAACCGAGGCGGCGGGCGCAAATTTTAGTCATTGGGCTCCATAAAGTTATTTAGGAAAGTTTCGAAGCGATTCGGATTCATTTGCAAAAATACGAAGGTTGAAGCATTCTTAAATCCAAAGGCAAGCATTATGATCAATTGTACCGAATGAATAGTATTCAAAATCAAACTCGAATTTACGGGAGCGAAAATATCCCCGAGGTTCCGTTTTCGGCCTAGTAGGTCTAGGACGTGCCAAATAAAGAATAGGTAAGCTTTACATACCTTTCCGCTCTTCATCGCCAAAAATCAAATCCCGTTTCGTCAAAAATCTGCAAATGGTCATCTTTACCGATTACTATTCATGCAAGCCGACATTTCAATCTTTGGTTTCTATTTGGCTACCGAAATTTCGCACACTTCCCCTATATATATAGCACCCCGAGTTTCAACTCGGCTCAAAATAGTCAACAACAACCCAACAACAACACCAAGAACATCAACAATCACTACAAACCACAACATAACATAACTAGCTTACTTTCCGACATAATGCGACAGTTCCCATTCCGATTCCACAAGTTCAAATCAATATCGATATTTTCATATACACATATCAATTTGAGATCATTCAAACGCAAGCCACGAATATTTCAAACCTTACCTCCGATATTCGACAATTCCATATTCTATTCAAAATTCTTATTTATGCAACAAAATCATCTCAACACATCCTCTACTCACTAATTCATCACCAATAACCATAATCTATACTTGAGCAACTTCATTATCTTAATATCATAAAATCACATTAATGCGACAAAATTCTCTACATTCCATTTTCATACCAACTTAACCCATAAATGCTTCATTTACATTATGATGATCACAACAACGCGACTAACATGTTAAACAAAATAAATTCGTCACCATTTCACTCACATATAGGCCACGGCCAACATACAATTTCTCCCACTTCATTCAAATCTTCATTTCTAGTACAATTTCCACAATATCCATAACTAGAACACAACAAAAATTCAACTCATCTCAATCATGCCACACACACCATGCACGGCCCCATGCAATACTCCTATCCACTTTGCCAACTTCTATATTTTCATATATTCTCCTCATACACACATGTACTACAACACAAATAAACCTTCATAACATAATAAGAAGGGATGAATTCTTACCTTCCTCTTCAAGTGTCTTCACTTCACCAATTCATCCAAACGACGAAACCAACGGGTTATCTTCCGAAATAATTGCACCACGTTGTAGAGGGACCTTGAATTGGTAGGAATATAGCAAGAAAATAATTTTGGAATCAAGATTTGGAGGGTTGGTGTTCCACCTCCTTGGCCGAATGGCCTTATGTTGTTCTTGCAAATTTTTCTTGTTTCTCTCCTTCTCTCAACTTGTCTTGAATTCTCTAGAAATTTAATGAACCTTGGCCCCTTTTTATTCTTAGCTTATCATGTGACCATGTCACATGACTTGAATTAAAATTTTGTCCATTTTTGTTGCCATGGCCGGCCACCCTTCATGGGTTGGGCTTGGCCTCCTATTTTTTTTTTAAATTTTCCAAGCCCAATTTCTTAGTCCATATGGTTGGTAATTTATGAAACCACTTTTTGAATTTCCGATTTTGCCCTTAGTCTTTTCCAATATTTCCACGTCTAAATTTTCCATAACCAACTTATGAACCAAACAAGACCAATGCATTTCATTGTCCTTAACTTGTCTCGAAAATTCCGAGATTCCCAAAGGCGAAAAATACGGGTTATAACAGAGCAACTATCCAATTGGACTTCTACCCCGCTCTTGGCTCTTCAGTAGAGAAATGATGAATGTCAAGGCCCGATTACTCACCATTTGCACTTTTAAATTACCTCATGATGTTTTCAAAAAATGGAAATGACTCGATTTTGATCCGAGTGAAGACCACAGTCTATAGTTCCATTTGTTGAAATTAATGAAGCCTCGACTTATGAGAAAACATAACTCTTTTATTTACTTGCACATGTGTTTTATACTAACCCTGCTTTGCCTAGCTTTTTCAGTAATAAAAAAGATAAAACAACCTTAAATTTCATGACATGTCATAAAATGAGTGTGTCAAGTGACATAGAAGAAGGGAAATACGAAGAGTACAATGAGGAAACAATATTACCTGAGGGTCTCATGGAAGAGGGAGAACAGTTTGAGAATGAATAGAAACCTAACCTAGATGAAATAAAAGTAATCAATCTAGGAGATGGGGAAACAATCAAAGAAACTAGGATAAGAGCGCATTTGGAAGCTCCTCAAAAAGAAAAATTAATAAACTTGCTACGAGAATACGTGGATATTGTCGCAGGGTCATACGCTGACATGCTTAGGTTAAGCACCGACATAGTGGCCCACAGATTACCCATCAATGCGGGCTTTGACCCGATCAACAAGAAAACCAAGTAGTTTAAGCCAGATCTTAGCATCCGTATTAAGGATGAAGTAGAAAAATAGATTAAGTCTGAAATAGTGGAAGTAACTTCGTACTCGACATGGTTAGAAAACATAGTGCGAGTACTAAAAAAGGATGGAAAGATCCAAATTTGTGTGGACTACATCGATCTTAATCAAGCTAGTCCAAGGAATAACTTCCCACTTCCAAGCGTCCACATACTCATTGATAACTGCGCAAAACATGAGTGACAACCATTCGTGGATTGCTTCGCAGGATACCATCAAATCTTGACGATCAAGGAGGATATAGAAAAAATATCCTTCATCACTCCACGGGGAGTGCACTACTACAGAGTAATGTCGTTCGACCTCAAGAACGTCAGTGCTACTTACATGAGGGTTGTGAACACCATCTTTCATGACATGATCCATAAGGAAATTAAAGTATATATGAATGATGTCATTATCAAATCCAGAGAAAGCTCAGAGCATACAACCCATTTGCGGAAGTTCTTTGACAGACCCAGAAAATTCAATCTGAAGCTAAACCCAGTCAAATGTGCATTTGGAGTACATGTCAAAAAACTATTGGGATTCATAGTCAGCTGAAGGGGAATAGAACTAGACCGTTCTAAGATCAAAGCTATTCAAGAGCTGCCCCCTCCAAAGACTAAGAAAGAGGTCATGAGCTTCCTGGGAAAATTAAATTACATTGGGCGATTCATAGCCCAGTCCACCATCATTGTGGAGCCAATACTCAAACTGCTGAAGAAAGATGCACCGACAAAATATACTAAGGAGTGTGAGAAAGCATTCGACACCATCAAGAAATACTTATCATACCTACCGGTCTTGGTACCTCCCAGGCCTAGGAGCCCGTTATTGCTGTACTTGTCAGTAGCAGATAATGCCTTTGGATGCGTGTTAGGACAACACGATGAAACCAGCAAAAAGGAATGTGTCATCTACTATCTGAGCAAGAAGTTCACTACCTGCGAGGCAAGATACACATTGGTGGAAAAGACATGTTATGCTTTGACATGCGTAGCCCAGAAGCTGAGGCACTACCTGTCATTATACACGACTAATCTCATATCCAAGATGGTCGTACTGAAGTATATCTTTCACCTACCCATGCCTATAGGGAAATTGGCCAAATGGAAAATGTTGTTGAGCGAATTTGACATCATTTACATAGCACAAAAGGCCGTCAAAGGACAAGCATTGGCCGATTTACTGTAGAAAGCCTAGTCGATGAAAATTTCAAACCACTTTGGACTTACTTCCTGATAAACTCAAGTGCATTCGTGTTTTGATGATTGTCAAATTGATTCAGAACTAGATAAACACATGGTCTGTGATCTGCTCTCTATGCATTTTGTACCGTTAGTAGAGACAGCTGTAAAGCTAAGCTACTCACTGCACACAAGTACAGCGGTGAGCTGGCCCATGCTTTAGGTCAAACTATTGAATGAGTGGTCTCTATCCATCCTACATGCTTCACACTATATATACAACATGTTGCAACATATTTTGCATCACTTGGAAAACCTAAAAATCACCCAAAAGGTGCGATCGTCACAAGACTTTCCAAGTGTTCAATAAAGCTAATCATAAACGGAAGACATGTTTCCAAAACTGAAGATGATTTATTCTCTTAGTTTGTTTTAAGATTTGTTTCATGTGCTTTAACTTGTAAACCTACTCTTCTCTTATAAGAAGCTGTTGTAGGCATTTCAAATTCGTAGTAGTTGTTAGGCAGTTTACCCTTCAATCTATTAAGTGGTACCCTTGGCTAGTTTACTCTAAGGTGTATTTAGTTGGGTTTGGCTAGAGGTAGTCAACCTTAGATTCCTTGGCTAGAGTTAGTCAAGTGGAGGTGTTTGCAATTGGTGTATTGCAAAGGTTGAGGGACTACGGGAGTTGGTTCCTAGGTTGCCACCATTGTAAGGGTCGAGGGATTATGTGACTTAATTTCTAGCTTACAATAGGTTGTAATCTGAAGTTGCTCGTGTAGTGGAGTTGAAATCCTACCGGGGCAGGTCGTGGTTTTTAATCCCTTGAGCAAGGAGTTTTTCACTGTAAAAATAGTGTCTTTTTTACTTACTGCATTGCATAAAGGAACTGGTACTCAACCAGGTCCCTCCATACATTGTTTGGTGGATGCACAGTCTGTATCAGTTGGTATCAGAGCTGGTGCTTTCAATGAAATAATAGCACCACCAAATATGGAAGAAGGTCAATCTTTCACCAAGCCACCCAGATTTAACGGAAAATACTATGGGTGGTGGAAGACAAGAATGCACGACTTCATCATGGCTAGAGATTCAGAGTTGTGGGATATCATCTGTGATGGTCCCTATATTCCAAAGACACAAGTGAAGATGGTTTTAAAATCACTGCCAAAACAAGGAAAGAATACAATGATGCTGGCAGGAAGCCAATGGAGAAAAATTATAAAGCAAAGAAGATCCTTGTGTGTGGAATAGGACCTGATGAATACAATCGAGTCTCAGCCTGTTCAACTGCTAAAGAGATTTGGGAAGCTCTCCACACTACTCATGAAGGAACAACGCAGGTGAAAAACTCCAAAATCAACATGCTCACCATAGAGTATGAGGCTTTTAAAATGAAGGAGAATGAATCTGTTCATGATATGCACACCAGATTCACCTCTATCATCAATGAGCTTCATTCTCTAGGAGAGGACATCAAAACTACTAAACTAGTGAGGAAGCGGCTTTGTGCTCTGCCGTATTCTTGGGACAGCAAGGTAAATGCTATTTCTCAAGTCTAAGACCACACCAAGCTGACGGTCGATGAACTCATTGGAAACCTTAAAACCTATGAGGTGAAGATGACCTTGAAGAAGGATGAAAATAATGAAGTAAAAAAAGAAAAGAGTCTTGCTCTCAAAGCTTCCAGAGAAGATTCAAGTAATGATGAATCTGAGCTGGCATATCTCATACGAAGAATTATTAAACTGATCCGAAGAAGTGGTGGAATCCCAAAGGCAGGAAGCTCCAGCAGAAACTCCAGAGAAAATGACTATCTCTACCATAGGTGTGGTAGACATGGTCACTTCGCCAAAGAGTGTTCTCTGAGTAAACGGGACAGTTATGACAGAAGTGTTGATGAAATAGTAAAGTAGGCACTTGCTACATGAAGGGTGTTACACCCCGTAGTTTTGTACGTTGAAATTCGTAGGTGTTGGCAGTTTTAAGTATGGACATTGGAATTACCTCCAAGGATAGATGAGATTAGATGCGCTTATCTTATATTTATGAGGGTTTAAGTTCATATAATAAACCGCGGAAGGATTGGAGGGCAAGTCAATCTAGGAAATTAAGTTTGTTGGATTTTAGAGAAAGTATAAGGGTAATTTTGGCCCTACTTGAGGAAAGGATATCTTATGGTATATGAGGAGTTTTGTAGTGAAACAAAATCCTAAATTGATGTTCGGGAAATCTAGTTTCCAATGCAACAAACCGTGTGTCGGTCCGACATCGGAATAGAGAATTATGAGCATTTTAAGACGGACTACCAGTGCAGGGCTTAACTTACGTGAACGCGCCAAAGGGTGGCGCGAACGCGCAGAGTAGCACTGGGCAACTCTGCGTGAGCGCACCCCAGGGCAGAGCGATCGTGCAGAAGGATTTTAGAGTAGGTGCCAACCGACTCTAACCTACTATATAAGGGTTAAAACCCCATTTTTTCTCCATAATAATTTCCCCAAATATTCTAGAAAGCTCAGTAAACATATGAGAGCTTATATAGAACACAAAAGTGAGGATTTTGAGTAATTTTGAGTGACGGAGTATTAATCTAGGTCCGGATAGCGTGTAGTCGCAATTATAGTTTTGTTTTGCGTTGGAGTTGGCTTGGACTCGAAGTAAATATTGAAGATCTTGCTACTCTAGTAAAGATAAGGTATGAATGTTACTTCATTAACATTGATTTAGGAATGATTACGAAAATAAGAGTTATAATTATTGTGTTGGTGTTGTTGGCTTATGGATTGAAGTTTGAAGAGAGTTTTGGATAGAATTGTATATGTTTATCTTGTAGAATATCAATGATATTGTTGTTGGTGTTGTTGGTGTTGGTTGGGAGTTGTTTTGGTATTCAGAGGAAGTAGATGATATAGATGAAATGCTGCCCAAATTTTCGTAAACCAAATTAGTCTTTGATAATTAGTGCATATAAGTTTATGGAAATATGATGAAAGTATGATTAAAGATGTATTTCTCGCTACATAGGTTCAGGTGAAGGGCAAGCATCGGAGTAAGTGATCCTTTAAGTGGTGGCTTGATGAATAAGGTATGTAAGGTGTCTGTTTCTCTCTTTCTTTGGGATGAATTCAACTAGAATATGAACATGAGCGTTTTCTAACAAATTCACTCCATTCCTATGCTTTGTATTTCCAATCTTGATGTCTTAATTATTTGATTGATTCTGGAAATGTTATCATGTCCATCTTCATTAAGTTATTTCTTTTGATATGACACAAATTGAACAAATTGTTCGGAGGTTACCTACTTTATGTCACTCCGAAGGGCCGTTGTTACCTCATTGACTCCTCATGCATTGAATATATATATATATATATATATATATATATATATATATATATATATATATATATATATATATATATATATATATACACATTATTTTACTACACCGAGCCGCGCTATAGTCGGTCGGGTACGACACCTATTGTGCAACCACTGATCAGTTGGTATTACATACCGAGTCCCGAAAGGGCCGAGTACGTTACACACCGAGTCCCGAAAGGGCCGAGTACGTTACACACTGAGTCCCGAAAGGGCCGGGTACGTTACACACCACGTCCTAAAAAGGCCGGGTACGTTATGATGATGATACTATTTATACATATGTATATGCTTGCATATGATTTTTAAACTCATGCATTGCATATTGTACATTCTCAGATGCTTGGTTACCTCTATTCTCTTTATATCTCCGTCCTACTTATATTGTTGATTCCAGCCTAACATACTCAGTACTTTTACCAGTACTGACGTCCCATACGATGGGACACTGCATTTAGTACTGCAGGCTCTAACAGAATTATTGGAGAGCAACCACAGTAGGACTTCGAGCTTCAGCGGTGTCAACAAGTGCCACTACTCTAGACTTGCTATTTTTGGTACTTTTCTTGTTACGCCTTA
>NW_026715653.1:0-17001 GCF_029784015.1 Lycium ferocissimum | reverse complement strand
TGAGTATTAAAAGCCTAGAAATGATTCGTTTTGGGGAACGTTTAACTTTTTTCATATCCGTGTCGAGATATATTGTTTACCTCACTTAAGTATACTGTACATTGTCTGCCCCGATTGCCCTTGCCTCGGGGCGCCGAGTTTTATGCCACACAGTATACAAATGCTGTAGATATTGGCTATAGGATGTTCTCACTTATCAAATTTTATTGGTGAGCTCCATCTCAGTCCGGAGTGTTGCTGAGTCAAAGTACTTATGTTATGGTATTTCGTGTATGTTAGAGACTTTTACAGACAGTGTCCTATGGATAGAGCGTCGAGATGTCGACAGTTATGTAAAGCGACCATATAGATCAATGTGTTTTTATACTTTATTTTTAAAAAATTTATGGTGACTAAAGGTTTTCTTTCAATTAATGATAAGGGAGAAGTCTCTGATTTAACGAAAGGGTTTTACCTGACGGAAGCGTCATTTTGTAGATTAAAGGTTCACAAAAAGTTATGCCTCCTGGATGGGATAGTAGTATGGCACTCAGCCGAGTAGGGTCTTGGGTGTCAGTCGCGGCCCTCCGGTTTGGGTCGTGACACAAGTGGTATTAGAGCAGTTCGTCCTAGGGGTTGTCTACAAAGTCGTGTCTAGTAGAGTCTAGTTTATGGTTTGTTGTACGCCACATTTATAAACAGGAGGCTACAGGGCATTTAGGATGGTTACCCTTCTTTCATATCTAAGATCGTGCGATCAGAGCTAAGTCATAGGTGTTATATATCCGCATTTTCGTGCGTTGGAATATTTCGAGATCGAGTAAATTGAAGAAAATAAGTTCGACGAAAATTTGGGAAATGCTGCTAATTTTAAGTCAACTATGGAGGCACATATCTCATAGTATATGTGGAGTTTTAAGGTGTTTTAAAAGCCTAAAATGAAGTTCGTCGAGTCTAGTTTGTAATTCAACAAACCGTTCATTGATAGGACATCGGAGTAGAGAATTATAGACGTTACAAAACCGAACTATCGACGCAGGAACAAAGAATCCCGCGGTATCGCTACGCGCATCGCCACAAGATCAAGCATAAGATACTACAAGACCGTAGCTACAAAGAACCGACGTTGGCTTTTTAAAGGGACAGAACCTTATTTTTTTCAGCAAAAAAAGTTCCAAAACTTTCCAGTAAAATTCAAAGAAAAAAAAAGAAGAGAGGAAAAAGAGAAAGAGAAGAGAAAAGGAAAGAGAAAAAAATTCCTAGCCTTCAATCTTGGTCCAAAAATTGTAATTCTCTTGTATTCTTATTAAGTTCAAGACGCTCTTCGACGTGGTATAATTATTTTCAAGATAAACCGTTGGTTTCATCGTTTTCGTATTTGGGACAAGTAAAGAAGTTGGAGGAAAAGGTAAGGATTCCATCTCCTCTTTATATACTATGCATGGTTTGTGTGTTGGTAGAGTGTGGAGATGAATGGAATTCATGAGATTTTGGTGTATTATGTTGTAGCCGAATATATGTAGTGTAGTATAAACGTGTAGAACTAAATTCATTTAGTGTTGGTTGATGTTGTTATGGATGGCTGTATATGTTTGGCATGTAAAAATGAACGGAATTCATGGAATTATGTAGCTTGGAACTTGGGCCGAAGGATTTTAGAAAATATAATGAACTCATTTTATATAGTATTTTGGTTGTTGATTGTTGTAGATTATGTGGTGAAAATGAAGGTTTGACGACTCAAATGGAAGTCGGAAATGTCGGGCTGTTTTGGAGAGCAATATGATTTTAAAATAAATTTTTGTGTGCATGAGAATGATGATCGTTAAGATGCGGATTGTTGACATAATTTATGAGTTTGAAAGAAATAAATGTATTGTTGAGTTCTTATGGCAATTGGAAGATTTGGGTTAGAATGTCTTGAACATGTTGTGAGTTGAGTATTGATATTGTTGTTATGATTGTTGGTTTGGGCTTGGTTGCATTCCCGGGATTGTTGTTGATTACAATTTGCCGAGTTAGATTCTGGGATGCTATATGTATGGGGGAAATGTCGAAATTTCGGTAGACAAACATGAATTTAAGTTGAACTCTTGGAAGCTATAACTCACAATTGATAAACATGACCATTTGTAGATTTTGAGAAAACGGGATTCGAATTTGAGAAGCTTAAGAAGCGGAAAAGGTATGTAAAGCTGTCCCTTTCCTTCTTTTACATGTCCTAGGGGTACTAAGTTTGGATTTGAGCCTCTGGGGTTATTCTCGTTCATGGAAATCCGAGCTTGAAATTGAGTGCTATTCATTCAATGTAATTGAATTAGATTCCTTACCTCTTGTTGAGAAAAATGTTCAAACATCTATAACTTGCATAAGTGTAACCGAATCACCTGAAACTTGTTTTACACTAAAGAGCTAAAGAAAGTATAAAGTCCGATTTTCTAAAACCACTTCAAGGGTGTGATATATTATTTTCTAAAGCTTTCTTAAAACCACTCCGAAGGGGGTGTGATATATTATTTTCTAAAGCTTTCCTACAACCACTCCCGAAGGGGGTGTGATATATTATTTTCTAAGGCTTTTCTAAAACCACTCCGGCGGGGTGCGTACAAAACCACTCCGACGGGGGTGTGAGATTTTATTATTTAAACTTTTCAAAACCACTCCGAAGCGGGGCGCGATATCTCATTATTATTATCATTATGCCCGAAGGGGCTAGGATTAGTAGTATGTCACGAGTGGCATGTCCGATGGGGCCGATAGCCGTATGTCACGAGGGCATGCCCGAAGGGGCTAGGGATGCGGGGCCGATGTCCGACGGGGCCAGATAGACGTATGTCGGACCGGCATGCCCGAAGGGGCCATCATTTTACGTCGGGGGCCGCATGTCCGATGGGGCCGGATAGACGTGGCCGGACCGCACACCCCGAAGGGGATTATTATTATTATTATTACTATTATTATTATTATTATTATTATTATTATTATTATTATTATTATTATTATTATTATTATTATTATTATTATCATCATTATCATTATGCCGGAGCGGCAATGCCCGGCGGGCCATCATTATTATTACGCGAAGCGGCCGTCCGGGGGACTATTTCATTGGTATGTCGGAGGCGACACACGGTTAGGTTGCATCCTTTGCTTAAGGAATGTGTGTTCATTTGTATTATTTACTTAAGGATTGTTCTAGGACCCCATGTATACATTTATATTTCTCCGCCGAGGGCTGCAGTAATGAGCTTGATTGTGATTTCTTTTCTTCTAAATTGAGCAGTGGTTGTTATTTGTAATCGCTTTACATACTCGCATATCCCGTATCGACCCTCCTTCTTCTGGGGCATTTTTCATGCCACGCAGTACACCGGATGAAGAGAAGACTTTGCTAGGAGTTGTTTCCGCGGGATTGGCGAGCTCCATTTCAGTTCGGAGTGTTGCCGAGTCGGGCATTTATGTCATGGTATTTGTATATCCTAGAGACTTTGCGCATGCTGGTGTCCTTACGTTGTGAGTGTCGAGGAGCGCGAATCGCTTATAGATGTTAAAGGGTGTGTATTTTCAGTATGTTGTTGGTTGATAAAAATTACGTGATTGACTAAAGGTTCGGATTTCTATTTTGAAAGGTTTCATGTTGTTTTAAAATTTTTGAAATGGCAGTTTTAGTAGCGAACGTTAAGGGTTCGCTCGACTCGAGTGAGGGTCGGGTGCCCATCACACCTAGTACAAATTTAGATAATTTCCCAAAAAAATTTATAAGTGACACTCGCGATTTAGGAGATCACGAAGATTATACGTTTGATTGCCTTTGTTTTACAAGTTGATATGAATATCCAAAATAACCCACGTAAAAGTATCCCCATACCAACAAAGGCCACACGGGGCCAACAACACAACGGGAAAAAACAACACACATATATACATATGCGGACCGGCCGCCGCGATAAGATCGCGAAAAGGATCGCCCAAACACAACATATACAAACACAACCGTACGGGAGTAGGCACAACCCACAAACATGTCCACGGACCACACACATAAACGCTATCACAAATTATATCAAACACAAAATCATATGGCGGGACGGGCCCCGCCGTACCCATGAACAATATATACAAATGCACACGAACGAATATATATATATATATATATATAAGCTCCGAAATCGAAACACAACATATACAAACACAACCGGAGCACTCCAAAAACATGTCCACGTACCTCTAGCGAGAGATGAGGGTGTCCTAAACAATATATACAAATGGATCATATACCAAAAGTATAAGCGTGCGTCCGTGTCCTACATCGCGGGCATGAAACGCGGCCCCGAAGAAAAGGGGTCGGTACGAAATATGTACCGAGTATGCAAAGCGAGAAAATGTAGTATACAAATCGAGATCACAATCGAAATAGAGGTACGGAAAGTAAATGCATTTCCAAAATATCAAAATGTCATTTCAAAATATAAGTCATGCATAGGGCACGGGAAATATGGTCGCCCGCTGTCGATGGCGCCATAACACAAGATAACACCGAAGGTTTCAAATCTCCGAATCTCCGTCACATATCACACACAACATATCGCCATACACAAGATCACACCAAATATAAGTGGAACCCGGCCCTCGAGCGAGGAACTCGGTGAACCATGAACACGGATAACACCGGAATACATCATAATGCGCACGACAACAGAACCTGCCCGAGAACTGGCGAACGATATCATAGTAGGCACGAGCGGAGTAGTGAGTAATCATATGCATAAAATCATTATCATAAATCCAAAGATAAGTAAAATAGTCATATTCGAAATCGGAATAATAATTATTACTTTTGTTTCAAAGGTTATCGAATTCACATAAAAGGGCGTCGCGGGACCCACGGACGAGTATAGACCCGAACTGAGCCCGCCTATGAAAAACATACCCATTATACATCAAGCAAACTCCTATAAAAATTATTGGAGCAATCCGAGCCACATGGCATCCAAAATTATGGAATTCTCTAAACGAACTTTTTGAAAACATTTGGAAAACGATTCTTTTCTTTTCGAAGACATAATGGTTCATATTCTTATCAAGTCATGCATAAGAGTGCCAAGAATTATATAAGGTTCATATCATGCTCGGATTTCGAATTTGGAATTCCCTTAAGGCTCTAATCTAGCCTATGTAAAACTAAGGCATGCCAAAAGAAGGAAGGTTGCTTTACATACCTCGTACGCACCCCAAGATAGCCAATCTAAAGTCAATCCCAATCTACGCCTCGGGCTCCCCAAGGTCTACAAATACGCCAACGAATACCAAACATTAGCTAAGGGCACTTAAGCCATTCATTCCAACTATTCTTTAAATTCTACAGAAAATTCGGCAGCATTTTCCCTGTAAACAAGCTATCCCGAGAATTTAACTCGCTCAAAATCAGCAACAACAACCACAATAACCAACCTAGCAACATCGATCATCAATTCGAAAAGGCAAAATAACAATAGTAACTCTCTTTTACATCATGGAGTACAACAACCACAACAACAAAGTGATTAATACACTAATTCCTTATGTTTATTCAAATTTCTTTTTCAATATTAGACCAGCCATCATGAACAGCCCATACTCCAAAGAAATATACTACATATATTGTACATAATCATAACTATAATCCCCGCATTTCGACTCAACAAGAGCAGCCACGAAAATTACAACAAACAGCCCCAAAATGTCACTACAAAACAGCCACGAAATTTATAACAAGCAGCCCCAAAACAGCCAAAAATTCATCACAAAACAGCCATGAAATTCATCACAAAACAGCCCCTAGCCGAGAGCAGCCCCCCTTTTTACTTTCCTCATTTTCAAGTCATGTTTTGTGTCACAATCCACAATATAACGATATCATTTTCATAAAATATACAAATTACATCAACGCACAATAGGCCTTAAACCAGCCCACACAATCTCAACATCAATCTTAAGTCATTAAATGCTCATTTCCAAACTAGAATTCATATTGACGACAACTAAAACGCGAGGCGATATTAATGCGATCTTCGACATACATTGGGGCCATATATACGGCCACACCCACATCTATACATATACACATTTAGATGGTTCTAGTCTATCTCTTCACCCTACAATAATCAACAAGCTACAAGGAACTAATTTATCAACTCAACACCACACAACACACACACACTTCACACGGATGGCACCCCCCTTCACACAACTCATATCCAACATAACATTTTTCATGATATTCTACTATATTAACATACTACATCATGAATATAACCTTCATAACACAAAAGCAAGCTCAAATCTTACCTTTTCTTCTTCAACTTCCAATAGGCTAGGGTTTCCCCAAGGATGAAAATAATGGGTTGATCGCTCCAACGATGCTTCCACGCTACTTAGGGACCTCAATATAGTGGGTTTTCATCATCAAAATAATTTTGGAAGAACTAAAAAGAGGGGATGATTTTTGGTTGGGGCTGGCCGAGAGCCTCTCCAAGGTTTTCACTTTCTCTTTTTTTTTTTCTAAGTGTGGAAAGAGTGAATGAAGACTAGAGGTCATATTTCACCATTTAAATGAAGTGTACCATCCCTTGGCCCACATTAAATGAGTTGTTCCACTCAAAAGATGACACAAAGTTGTGTGGGCACCACAATCCACTATGCACGGCCACATGGAATTTGTGGATGATTTTTCACTTCCAATTTTATCACTTTTGGTCCCAAATTTTCCTAATTGTTCCATACCAATAAATTCATGCACAACTTATATCTCAAAATAAAATCGAAAGTCAAAAATCCCGACTTTGTATCCCGAAAATAGTTTTGTCCTTAATTTATCATAATTACATCCAGATTATTCCAATGTACAAAAATACGGGTTCTAACATCCTCCCCCCTTAAGAACATTCGTCCTCGAATGTTAGATTAACCTTACGGGTCATACAAACAATTTGGGGGAGTTTCCTTTTCAACTATCACAACAACACATTCATTGATCAAACAACATAGTCAAATGGAGAATTGGATTACCTGTAGGTTCCGAAAATAAATGAGGATACTTCTTCTTCATCTGCTCCTCAGCTTCCCAGGTCACTTCCTCTCGGTTATTATTCCGCCACAACACTTTAACAGAAGCCATATCTTTGTTCCGCAACCTTTTTACCTGACGATCCAATATGGCTATAGGCTGCTCCTCATAAGATAGCTCCTCCGTGACCTGGATATCATCTACGGAAAGACTCTGGAAGGGTCACCAATACATTTACGAAGCATAGAAACATGAAATACCGGTGAACCGCTCCCAAATCAGCTGGCAGATCTAACTCATAGGCAACCTTGCCTATTGTGCGAACAATCTGGTAAGGTCCAATATATCTCGGACTGAGCTTCCCTTTCTTGCCGAATCTCATAACACCTTTCATAGGTGACACCTTCAGGAAAACCCAATCGCCAATCTGAAACTCCAAAGGTCGACGGCGATTATCTGCATATGATTTCTGTCGACTCTGAGCCGCTAACAACCGCTCTCGAATGAGTTTCACCTTATCCACTGCCTGCTGGACCACATCTGGGCCAATCAACTCAGTCTCCCCAACATCAAACCAACCGATCGGTGACCTACACTTTCTGCCATACAATGCCTCATAAGGTGCCATCTGAATACTGGAGTGGTAGCTGTTATTATAAGCAAATTCAACAAGCGGCAAATGATCCTCCCAGCTACCTCTGAAATCAATAACACAGGCCCGCAACATATCTTCCAATGTCTGAATAGTGCGCTCGGCCTGTCCGTCGGACTGGGGATGGAATGCTGTACTGAGACTCACCTGCGTCCCCAATCCTGCCTGAAAGGATCTCCAGAAATTAGCTGTAAACTGGGCACCTCTGTCGGAGATAATAGATAAAGGAACTCCATGAAGTCGCACAATCTCCCTGATATAAAGCCTGGCATAATCCTCGGCTGAGTAGGTAGTCCGGACCGGAAGAAAATGAGCTGATTTTGTCAACCGATCAACGATAACCCAAATAGAATCATACTTCCGTGGAGTGCGAGGTAAACCTGTAATGAAATCCATATTAATGATCTCCCACTTCCACGTCGGTATCTCCATCTCCTGCAATAGCCCACCGGGCTTCTGGTGCTCAATCTTAACCTGCTGGCAATTCGGACACTGAGCGACGAACTCTGCTATATCTCTTTTCATACCATCCCACCAATATAAGCATCTAAGATCATGGTACATCTTCGTCGACCCTGGGTGAACGAATATCGGGCATAATGTGCCTCGCCCATAACCTGTCGCCGCAGCCCCCGCAACGTCGTACACAATCTGCCTCTGTGAAATAACACTCCATCAGGTGAAATCTCAAACGGAGTCTTCTCCTGTGCCGGGGCTGCATCTCTGTACTGTGCCAGAATAGGATCCTCATACTGATGCAGCTTGATATCTTGTATAATAGAGGACTCAGCAATACCTCGAATAGAAACCCCAACATCTCCAGAATCTGCCAAGCGAACTCCAAGACTAGCCAACTGATGAATATCGCGAACCATTTCTTTACTCTCTGATGGCACATCTGCTAGGCTGCCCATAGACTTGCGACTAAGTGCATCTGCCACAACATTAGCTTTCCCCGGATGGTAGAGAATATCAACATCATAATCTTTTAACAACTCTAACCACCTCCTCTGTCGCAAGTTCAACTCCTTCTGCTTAAAGATGTACTGAAGGCTCTTATGATCTGTATAAATATCAACGTGAACCCCATATAAGTAATGTCTCCACATCTTCAAAGCATGAATAACCGCGGCCAACTCCAAATCGTGAGTAGGATAATTCTTTTCATGTTTTCTGAGCTGCCGAGAAGCATAAGCTATCACCCTGCCGTGCTGCATCAACACACACCCCAAACCAATACCAGAAGCATCACAATAAATCACATACCCATCTGGTCCCTCCGGAAGAGTCGGAGACCGAGCCGTAGTCAACTTCTCTTTCAAAGAATTGGAAGCTACGCTCGCAAGCATCTGACCACTGAAACTTAGCTCCCTTCTGAGTCAACCTTGTCAAAGGCGCTGAAATGGAAGCAAATTTCTCCACAAATCTCCGATAATAACCAGCCAATCCCAGAAAACTACGCACCTCAGTCGGCGTCGTAGGTCGAGGCCAATTCTTGACGGCCTCAATCTTCTGGGTATCCACCCGGACGCCATCCGCCCCAATAATATGTCCCAGAAATGCCACTGAAGATAGCCAGAATTCACACTTAGAAAATTTAGCATATAACCTCTGTTGCCGAAGTGTGCCAAGTACCGTCCTCAAATGGTCTGCATGCTCTGCTTCTGACCGAGAATAAATCAGAATATCATCGATAAATACGATCACAAACATATCCAAGAACGGTCTGAATACCCGATTCATCAGGTCCATAAATACTGCCGGGGCATTTGTCAGCCCAAAAGACATAACTCTGAATTCATAGTGCCCATATCGGGTCCTGAATGCGTCTTGGGAATATCGACCTCTCGTACCCGTACCTCGATGATAGCCTCGACCGCAGTGTCTATCTTCGAGAAACACCGGCACCCCGCACCGATCAAACAAATCGTCAATCCCGGGGAGGGGATATTTATTCTTTATCGTTACCTTATTCAATTGCGATAATCAATGCACATCCGTAGCGAGCCGTCTTTCTTTCTCACAAATGATACGGCGCTCCCCGGGCGATGTACTGGGCCGAATGAAACCCTTCTCCAATAGATCTCTCGACCGCTCTTTCAATTCTTTCAATTCTCCGGTGCCATTCGTACGGAGGAATAGAAATAGGGCCGAGTGTCCGGCAACAAGTCAATAGCAAACTCTATCTCCCGCTCGGGAGGAAGACTCCGGAAGCTCGTCTGGGAAAACATCTACAAATTCATTAACCACCGGACTGACTGAAGAGTCGGTGCCTCTGCCTCTAAATCATGAACACGGACCAGATGATAAATATAACCCTTTCTGATCATCTTCCTTGCCTTGAGGTATGAAATAAACTTACCCCTCGGCGATGCTGTATTACCTGCCCACTCTATGACTGACTCCCCTGGAAACTGGAAACGGACTATCTTCTTTTGACAGTCAACAGTAGCATAACAAGAAGCTAGCCAATCCATACCCATAATCACATCAAACTCAGTCATATCTAACTCTACCAAATCGGCCTTAGTACAACGGCCACAGATAAATACCGAACAATCTCTATAAATCTGACTGGCTATAACAGAATCCCCTACTGGTGTAGCTACCTCAAAAGGCTCTATCGACTCCGATTCTATCCCAATTTTATTAGCAACAAGTGGAGAAATATACGATAATGTAGAACCGTGGATCAATCAATGCATACACATCTCGAGAGAAAACCGAGAATATACCCGTGACGACATTAGGCGACGCCTCCCGGTCCCGTCGGTCCGGCTAATGCATATATGCGGTTCGAAGGACCGCTAGAACCAGAACTCCACCACGACCCGCCTCGGCCTACCGGCGGTGTACGGGACCCGCCGAGAACCGCCCCTAACCCACCACGACGATGCACGCGCCGGTGGCACGAAAACACTCTCCCCGGTGTCGTCTCCCAGGAACACGGAGGTGCCCTCGCCCCGCCGGCGCATGAAGCACGACCGAGGATGACGAATGAACCACCGCTGCGATCTCACCCGGCTCGTGGGTGTGTACCCCGTGATGACCGAGAAGGATATTTGCCGCGCCGGCGCACCACCCCCTCTAGCCCTCTTGGGGGCCCTCGTCATCAAAACGGCCCCTCTTCGTCCGTCCTCCACGGGAACAAAGCACGCCGGTCCGTGGCACGAAAACCTATATATCCATCCGGTCGGTCATGCTAGCTACATACGCGGGCGCATATCCGGCCGGGAATCAAACTCTAAGTTGTACTCCCGAACGGTCTCCCGTCGCCGCGACCGCCGGGAACCGGAGGCGTGAGCCTCGAAACTCGCCCATACGGCTGGAGGGGCACCCTCTCCTCTCGGACAAGATCCATGACTCATACCGCTTAGTCGCCCATCGTGCAACGGATGACGCCATCTCAACCGACTCGTATCGAAGCACTAATCGGGCCGGGGTCCGCCGCACCGTCGGATGAACTCATAAGGGTCCCCCGCGGGCTTGGGACCCGAAAACTCGGCGGGCCGCAGTCGAAAATCACGGCCCTCGAACCGCCGCGCCCGCCGCCCGACCATCTCCTCCTCCCTGTCTATGAACCTGCTGTTATGTCCCGTGTTTTTGCATAATTGGAAATTATGAAAATGATTAAGACTTGGGTGTTACGGCAACAATTTGATTTTAGTTAATATGCTTATGTCGATGAAATTATTGGTGCGAAGACATCGGGAAGGCCGAGGGCGAATTTGGAATTTTAAAATTTGTTTCCATGAAATGAGAGTCTTAACAAATTGGGCTCAACAAATTAATGGGAATTGAGGCCCAAAACCACAAGGGTGGCCGGCCAAAAACCATGGCCCAAATCCATCAAATTGGCCATGTGATCATTAAATCAAGGAAGCATATTATACATATTCATGCTAATCCTTAGAATGTTCAAGAAAGCAAATCAAAAAAAAAATTGAAGCTCACCTCAAAGGAGGCTCTCGGCCGAACCCCTCCAAAGCAAAAAATATTCCTAGCCTTGTGTTGATTTTAAAAATCTTGTTCTTCTCATATTTGTATAAGTTCAAGATGCTCTCCAACGTAATACAATTAGTTTTATCACGTTTGCGGCGAATTGGAATTTCAAGAAAAGGTAAGGATTTTGCCACTTTGTGTTATGGAACTTGCATGAACGTTATTATGATTGGAATAAGATGAGAATCTGTAGTAGTTTTGTATGTGTGTGTGCAACCGTGAGTGTGTGTGTGTGTGGTAAGGTGGCCGTGAGCCATAGTGTGGTGAGGGGAGGTCAATTTTATGTTTTGTTTAGCTTGTTAATTGTGTCGTTGTGGCATTTATAACTCAAATGAATGTTTAATGAGTTGAATTGGCATTAAAGTTGGTTATATGGCGATATGGGAAATTGTGTGAATTTTTCATAATTTTTATATGATTGTAGAAATGAAATTCTACATGTGAATTATGGCACCCTCTCGTTGTTAATGAATTTGGATGAAAATAATGCGAGTTGGTAGTTCGTCGCCTTTGTTGAAGCCTTGGATAGAATATGGAATTCGACGGCATACTTGAATTCATGTATATTGTTCGGAATATTATTGGAATGTGTTTGAATAATTTTGAATAAGTAAATGAATATGATAACGTGGATGTCAGTTTGATGTTGGAGTTCGGATGGAAGTTGTCGCTTTATGTAGTAGTGAAGAATATTGATGTTAGATTCATTTTGTTGTGACTTATGATGTCTATGGTATTGTGGGCTGTTGTGGTTGATGTATTGAGCCGAGCTATCGGGGGTGTTATATATATGGGGGAAATGCTCGGGTAGGCAAAAATGAAGTTAAATGAATTCTTAAGCCTTATCCTAATTGGCAACTTTGACCATTTGGTCGAAACGGGACTTAAGTTTTGGATGCGTAAGACGATTTAAGGTATGTAAGGCCACCCATTCCTTCTTTTGCCATGCCTTAGGTATACTTGGTCGATATTGTAGCCTCGAGGGCATTTCCGCTCTAAATCCGAATTAGAAATCGAGCACTATTCATTCAATTGAATTGAACCTTAAAACTCTTCTTTGCTTGGAAAGTAATTAAATGTCCGAAAATTATCCAAAGGTACTCAAATCGCTTCGGATTCTTCATGTGTGATCCCATAGGTCCTAAATGCCCAAGATTTATGTCCGCCCCCTCGGCTTGACCCGAGGTGGGCCCGCTAGCATCGAGATCCCCTTTGTTTGCTCTACTATCTCATTTTCGTATAGTGACGGCAAAACACTTTTGTTTATGAATTTGGCTACCATAAAATAATGTTTCGATTATCACGACATTCTAAATACTATTTTTGAATCATAGATACTATATTGGAAGTACTTTTATAAAACGAACCCGTACTGACCGGTTGTTTGAATTATTCGACTAAAGAGTTAGCATATGACATTGTCAAGTTTCAAAAGATGTTTTGATATATAAATTGCATTAGTTGCTCACGACTCTGCTCGTGCCTTATTGTGACTTCGCTGGTGCCGGGGGCGCTTTTGTAATCGTGCGCCTTATGATAAATTCGGCGGTATGTTGTGTTTCGCTTTTCGACCAATCCCTCCGATGATATGATCTGTTTGTTGGCGCGGTATGTCGCGATATGTTATGTGTGATATGATATGTTTGGGGTGTGTACGGGATTTGAAATCTTCGGTATCTTTGGCACACCGTGTCGTCCGCACGAGCCACGATTTTGTTTGTACTATTTGCATATGCTTTGCACGGGTTTGATATTTGATTCGGTGGTACTCACATTTCCCCTACGGTTGGATTGGCGTACTTTAGCCATACTCGCGTAGACAATCGCCCTTCCGAGCATATACGCCCGCCGATCTCGGTCTTGGAGGCTCCTTTTGATCGAGCCTATTTATTGGTATATATTTTGTATATGCTTTTGTACATTTGGACTATTTGGGTACGATCATCCCCGATAACACATAGATCTCGTCCGCATAAGGTCGGACATATTTGGGGTCTGCCTAAGAAAAGATCCTAACATCCTAATATATGATATTTTGTTGGCCCTGTGTGGCCTCCGTTTATAGATATGGTGCACAACACACCGATAAACAAGACTCGATAGACACGATATGTTTGGGTGCCCGGACGCACTCCGAGAAACCAAACCGCTCTGACAACATCCGACCCAACCCCGTAGGCGTTTATGACTAGTGCCCTATCACGGGCACCCAAACACACCTATCCAACGCTATCTCAAATTATGTCAAAAAAGACACATCCAAGTATATAACACACCGATAAACAAGACTCTACTAACACAAGGCTATGTTGCAAATTTAGATAATTTCCGGCACCCAAACAACCTATTTCGGCAAATTATCAAACACATTGTTTTACCGACTATCCAAAATAACCTTGTTTTACCGACATCCAAAATACCAACAAAGGCACACAGGGCCAACAACACAACATATATATATATATATGCGGACCGGCCGCCGCGGCGAATGGGATCGCCCAAACACAACATATACAAACACAACCGTACGAAAGTAGGCACAACCCACAAAACATGTCCACAGACCTCTAAACAGACAGACAGAATCATATGGCGGAACAGGGCCCCGCCGTACCCATGAACAATATATACAAATGCAACAGACGAATATATATACCAAAAGTATAAGCTCCGGAATGAGGGGAGCACTCCAAGTAGCAGAAGAGGGTGTCCTAAACAGGTGGATCACCAAACTGTGCGTCTGTACCTGCGGGCATGAAACGCAGCCCCCCGAAGAAGGGGGTCAGTACGAAATATGTACTGAGTATGCAAAGCAGAAAATGTAGTATACAAATCTGTGTCACAATCGAAATAGAGGTACAGAAAGTAAATGCATTTCCAAAATATCAAAATGTCATTTCAAAATATAAGTCATGCATAGGGCACAGGAAATATGGTCGCCCGCCTGTCGATGGCGCCATAACACACAAGATAACACCGAAAGGTTTCAAATCTCCGAATCTCCGTCACATATCACAACACAAGATATCGCCAAACACAAGATCACACCAAATATAAGTGGAACCCGGCCCTCGAGCGAGGAACTCGGTGAACCATGAACACAAGATAACACCGGAATACATCATAATGCGCACGACAACAGAACCGGCCCGGGAACCGGCGAACGATATCATAGTGGGCACGAGCGGAGTAGTGAAGAATCATATGCATAAAATCGTTATCATAAGTCCAAGAGATAAATAAAATAGTCATATTCGAAATCGGAATAATAATTATTACCTTTTTGTTTCAAAGTTATCGAATTCGCATAAAAGGGTGTCGCGGGACCCACGGACGAGTATAGACCCGAACTGAGCCCGCCTATGAAAACATACCCATTATACATCAAGCAAACTCCTATAAAAATTATTGGAGCAATCCGAGCCTTTATGCACAAGATATGGCATCCAAAATTATGGAATTCTCTAAACGAACCTTTTGTGCAACATTTGGAAAACGATTCTTTTCTTTTCGAAGACATAATGGTTCATATTCTTATCAAGTCATGCATAAGAGTGCCAAGGATATATAAGGTTCATATCATGCTCGGATTTCGAATTTGGAATTCCCTTAAGGCTCTAATCTAGCCTATGTAAAACTAAAGCATGCCAAAAGAAGGAAGGTTGCTTTACATACCTCGTACGCACCCCAAGATAGCCAATCTAAAGTCAATCCCAATCTACGCCTCGGGCTCCCCAAGGTCTACAAATACGCCAACGAATACCAAACATTAGCTAAGGGCACTTAAGCCATTCATTCCAACTATTCTTTAAATTCTACAGAAAATTCGGCAGCATTTCCCCTGTAAACAGGCTATCCCGAGAATTTAACTCGCTCAAAATCAGCAACAACAACCACAATAACCAACCTAGCAACATCGATCATCAATTCGAAAAGGCAAAATAACAATAGTAACTCTCTTTTACATCATGGAGTACAACAACCACAACAACAAAGTGATTAATACACTAATTCCTTATGTTTATTCAGCCCCTTTTTCAATATTAGACCGGCCATCATGAACAGCCCATACTCCAGCAAATATACTACATATATTGTACATAATCATAACTATAATCCCTGCATTTCGACTCAACAAGAGCAGCCACGAAAATTACAACAAACAGCCCCCAAAATGTCACTACAAAACAGCCACGAAATTTATAACAAGCAGCCCCAAAACAGCCACAAAATTCATCACAAAACAGCCATGAAATTCATCACAAAACAGCCCCTTCTAGCCGAGAGCAAAATTTCCCCTTTTTACTTTCCTCATTTTCAAGTCATGTTTTGTGTCACAATCCACAATATAACGATATCATTTTCATAAAATATACAAATTACATCAACGCACAATAGGCCTTAAACCAGCCCACACAATCTCAACATCAATCTTAAGTCATTAAATGCTCATTTCCAAACTAGAATTCATATTGACGACAACTAAAACGCGAGCGATATTAATGCGATCTTCGACATACATTGGGGCCATATATACGGCCACACCCACATCTATACATATACACATTTAGATGGTTCTAGTCTATCTCTTCACCCTACAATAATCAACAAGCTACAAGGAACTAATTTATCAACTCAACACCACACAACACACACACACTTCACACGGATGGCACCCCCTTCACATAACTCATATCCAACATAACATTTTTCATGATATTCTACTATATTAACATACTACATCATGAATATAACCTTCATAACACAAAAGCAAGCTCAAATCTTACCTTTTCTTCTTCAACTTCCAATAGGCTAGGGTTTCCCCAAGGATGAAAATAATGGGTTGATCGCTCCAACGATGCTTCCACGCTACTTAGGGACCTCAATATAGTGGGTTTTCATCATCAAAATAATTTTGGAAGAACTAAAAAGAGGGGATGATTTTTGGTTGGGGCTGGCCGAGAGCCTCTCCAAGGTTTTCAGCTTTCTCTTCTTTTTTTTTTCTAAGTGTGGAAAGAGTGAATGAAGACTAGAGGTCATATTTCACCATTTAAATGAAGTGTACCATCCCTTGGCCCACATTAAATGAGTTGTTCCACTCAAAAGATGACACAAAGTTGTGTGGGCACCACAATCCACTATGCACGGCCACATGGAATTTGTGGATGATTTTCCACTTCCAATTTTATCACTTTTGGTCCCAAATTTTCCTAATTGTTCCATACCAATAAATTCATGCACAACTTATATCTCAAAATAAAATCGAAGGTCAAAAATCCCGACTTTGTATCCCGAAATAGTTTTGTCCTTAATTTATCATAAT
>NW_026715652.1:0-44028 GCF_029784015.1 Lycium ferocissimum | reverse complement strand
TGCCACCCGAACCCCTCCAAATGCAAGAAAACAATCAACAATACAATTTCCATAATTTTCATCCATTTCTACACATTACAACAACACCCAAACATGCTAAATACACTTAGTTCGTCACTCCTACACAACAACACACACACACGGCCACACACCACACATGCACGGCTATGCTCAACATCCATATTTTCATGAACTTCATACATTTCCACATTCCACAACATGCACAAACCATGCATAACATATAGAAATAAAGATTAAATCTCACCTTTTCTCTTCAACTTTTCCTCTCGGCTAAGCTTACCAATTGCACAAACGGACGTTTTTCTTGCTCCAACAACCTCTCCATGTTAATAAGGAACTTCCAATTAGTGGGAAAGCTTGAAGAAAATAATTTTTGTTGATCACTTTTTGGGCATGGATTTCGGCCAAGCTTGGCCGAATGCCTCCTTCTTTCTCTCCTCCATGTTTCTTGAAATTTCTAGGATGATCATATGTTGAAGATGATTAATTAATCATCTTTTATGAGCTTATATTATACACCCAAGTGGCCCATGGCCCACTAGTCATGTGCATGGCCACATGACCTTCTTAATTCATGAATATTTAATTTCTAAAACTTCACTTTTGGCCCCATATTTCATGAAATATTAGTTTCCATAATTGCACTTTTAGCCCCAAATTTTCCTTAATATTTCCATCCAATGAAATCATATGCGACTTATGCCTTAAAGCAAAATCGAAAAATAGTCTTATTCTTAATTTTTCACACTTGGCTCGGAATATCCCGACGTACAAAATACGGGATATAACATATACGCAAGACGAGGTTAGGTATTGATCCACTTATGGAATATGAGACCCACATGCCATTCCTTCGCTTTTAATATCTAATTTGTACCAAGATGCCACCACAACTTAAAAATGATTAGTCACTAGAGAAATGATTAGTCACTAGAGACTCTTTTTCCACGAACCACGTGGAAGTGCTATAATTCCATTATCTCCACAACACTTCATAGTTAATCAATTATACTCTGTAACAACTTATTTGGTCGTTATAGTCTTCTCGATACTTTTTACTTTTCCCCGAGATTTTTTATGTGAGCAGATGGGCTCGGGTGATATTCGGGATTTTGGGTCGAGATTGTGATTTTTGGGACTCTAGTTCTGGTGCCTGGCTATAGCGGCACTAGTACCGCAGCAGCGGCACCGCTATAGCGATGGCCATGCCGCAGAAGCAGCTAGTGCATATAGTAGCTGACCACCGCAGCGGTCTGAATGAACGTAGAAGCGGGACCCCTGCAACGGTCTCGTTGTCACAGGAGTGGGCATCAGGCAGATATATTCATTAAATGAGTATTAAAAATCCCAAGTCCCTCATTCTTTATTATTTCAACTTTAGTGTTATTGGGAGCATTTCAAGGTGATTCTTATGGGAAAATCTTTGTGGTAAGTCCTTCTATCTTCTTTGCTATTCCATTTTCCATAATCACCTAAGTATTCCATTAACATGCTAGCTCACTAAGAGTTTAAGAATTAAAAGAGGGTTCAATGAGTTCTTCTTTGTAGGCTTTGTAATCTTGATTTATTAATTAGGTTAGCTTTATTGAGCATGGAATTTATGACTAGAATCTATTATTGCATGATTTCTTCCTAATTAGTGGCTAAATTATGGAATTGGAAGTTAGGGTTAAACCCAAATTTGGGGGATTTGCCTAGAATCCAAATTTAAGTAAATTATTGTTTCTTCTGGCTTGTAATTGATGAGAATTGATCACCTAGAGCATTAATCCCTAATTTCATTCTTCTAGTTCTTAAACCCCATTCCATAGGCTGGGGATTTGGGCCTTGAATGGAAGTAGGGTTTGAATGATGTTCTTCTTGATTATAATTTCATGATTTGGATATTCTTAGACTTTCATTATCTCGAGGCTCAAAGGAAGGGAAAGACTAAGGTTTGATATTGGAGACTTTGCTGTTCGGCTCTCTAGGTAGGTTATGATTTACCTTATGGTGAGACTCCGATAAAAAAAGCGTATGTTTAGATGATATCGTCAGAGAATGCATGTAAACCTTCGGGTATGAAGTTGGGATGGATTTTGTCTTAGGTTGGGCCTTGATGTATGATTTGGGGGCTAGCCACACCGTTATGTTGTTAACTTATCTTAATCTATTTACTTGTTGGTTCATTGACACGTTTAGACATTGGTAATTGTGACTAGTGATATATCATGGCTATGATATTGCGGTATTTTACTTGATTGATACTGAGATGAGATTGGTGATTCCATTGTGGCTTATTATGTAGCCTTACTATTGATATTACTTGTGTGTTATGTTTGGTACTAGTTGGATTAAATTGGTTGTTGATATTACATTACATCATATTCATACGCATTTCCATGATACATTGACATATGCATGGTTATAGTACTAATGATGATAAGTGAGAGAGTGTAGCCTCCGAGGTTTCTGCCGGAGAGCGTAAAAGAGAGATGAGAGTCTGTGATCCGCGGTCAGGGACCCGGAGCAGCATGAGTGACGATGCCCGAGGTTTCTTTCCGGGATTGAGAGTGTGCTCGTGTTGTGAGGTAATATTTCAGAGCGAGTGATACATGGACTTCACGGGTCCCCCATGGATCATGATCACTGAGACGTGGAGTTATTCCGTCCGGGACATGTTGTGCAAAGATTCATTTGCATTGCATTCATCATATATACATTATTGTATTGCATTGTACTTTTGGTTTCTGTCGATATATTTGTGATACTACCGTGATATACTGGTTCGGACTGATTATTCTGAGACTTGGCACAGTTGGGCTTAGATGCTATAACATAGGTGATGACTTGTTGTGATACTATTGTGATGTACTGGTTTGAATTGATTATACCGAGACTTGACACAGTTGGGTTTAGATGCTATAACATAGGTGATGACTTGTACTATGGATACAGATTCGTGTTGACTTATACTTATTGGTTTATGTGTTTATCTTGCTTTGTTATCTTTATATACGTTAGCAAGTCTTAGTCGACCGATGATACTTACCAGTACTTGTTGTTTGCACTGACCTGCACTTGCTCCATTCTTTTATAAATGTAGAGTTCCAGGTGGGATCGACCTCTACTCTTTATGGCTGATAGTATCGAGGATTGCTGATTCGAGTCTTACAGGGTGAGCACGAGGACGTTCGCTGCCATGAAGACTCTTCTTTTACTATGTCTATACTTCCTTTCTGAGACATGTTTTGAGACTATTGATGTTTTATTATGATTAAGACTTGTAGTATTTAGTTAGATGCTCTTGTATGATTAGACCAGATATTGGGGTGTATTTCATTACTTCCGCATTTTCTTATATTATTATCGTAAGACTTACGTTATTCTATCGTAAGACTTACGTTATTCTATCTTTTTCCGCTTATTTATTTAATTATTTATTCTTCTATGATTGTTGGGATAAGGGTTCGCTTACCCAGGTGGGAAAGGTAGGTGCCCGCGTGACTTAGTGTAATGGGTCGTGACAAAGTTGGCATCAGAGTCCTAGGTAACCCGGTCTATAATATAAGAGCGTGTCTAGTAGAGTCCCATGGATCGGTACGATGAGCTCCGTACTTATCTGCGAAAGGCTGTAGAACATTTAGGAAACTTCACTTTTTTTTCATTCTTTCGTGCTACTTTATTCTAATTGGTATCTGGAACAATCGAGTTGGTATTTAATTCTTATCTCTTTTCTCACAGATGGTGAGGACTCGAGCCACAATAGCCTAAGATTAGGTGCCGGAGCTTGCAGCAGCTGCTAGCACTAGAGGACGAGCGACAGCTAGAGTGCGCGGTTGAGCTAGAGGCTGACTAGGGGCATGTCACGACCCAGCCCCGTAGGCCGTGACTAGTGCCCGATTTGGGGACTCGTACCCATCTATCATTAATACCCAAGTCACGGCAAGCAAAATAGAAACGTATACATACAGAAAGGTACGACACCGCGTACACATATACATACATATATCATATATACAGACTGAGAATATACAGAACGCGAACATAACTGAACAGCCGGCTACCCACAACCCACGTTTATGTCTGTTGGCCTCTAACGGTAATAACAGAACCATATGACGGGATAGGGCCCCGCCGTACCCTGAACAAATATACACAAATGTAACAAAAGACTGTACCAAAATCTGAGCTCCGGACAAGGGAGCTCTTCAAGATAGCTGAATGGGGATCCTAAGCTGGCGGCTCACTCAAACGTGTATCTGCACCGCGCGCACGAAACGACCCCCGAAGAAGAGGGCACGGAATATGTACTGAGTATGTAAAGCACAGATTACAATAAATAGAATCATAACCGAACTGGACTATATCGAATTAAGTACAGAAATCAGGAAATCAAAAACTTGCCTGTGAATCATATACCATGTATATCCATATCATATCATCAAGTCATTATGCACATATAACGTACCCGGCCCTCCAGTGAGGGACTCGGTAAATAAATCATAAAAACATCATGTATAGTAATCATGTAATCATATGCATATGCCGTACCCGGCCCTCTAGTGAGGGACTCGGTGAATAGGATCATCAAGTGTCATCCGGCCGCCATCCCCATATCATCACATCGTATCATCATATATGTATATGTATATATACATACATATATATATATATATATATATATATATATATATATATATATATATATATATATATATATATATATATATATATATATATATATAGCGTACCCGGCCCTCTAGTGAGGGACTCGTGAATAATGCAATGAAACCGCGCACGAATACATACCCGGCCCCGGACTCGTGAAAGACGTATTAAGCTTGCACGAGCAAGTAGTAGTGAGAATACCATATGCAATATAAAACATACAACATTTCACGTAGACTCGAAGGCGTAATACGGATGACGCATCTCATAGCGGACCTTTAATAATAATCAGAGCATAAATCTTTCGGATGTCGAAATATTTCATATCAGAATAATCTTTCTGGAGTAATTGCAAATTCCAAAGTAGATCATAAAACTCAAATAAATAAATATAACATTTATTCTGTAGAAATTAGAAAGGTAGCTAAAAACTTTCCTTAGTTTTTATTTCCAAAGTAGTTCAAGCGGAATAATAGGGAAAAATCCGACAAAGTGGGCCCACCTCGGTCAAATGAGGTGGCGTATGTAAATTACACATGTCAAACTTCATAACGTCATTTATGAGTATTTTAAAGTAATCGGATTTCATTTGCATAAGTTTTAGAGGTTAAAACAATTTTTCTAACTATTTACACAATAAACCATTCAATTCTACTGAATGAAAAAGGGGCGTTTCTAGACGTAGATTCCGAAGAGTAGAGTTGTCCCCAAGGTCCAAATTCGAGCCTAGCACATCTAAGACATGCCAAGAGAAGAAACGGGAGAGCTTTACATACCTTATTCGTCTTCCTCGCTTGTCCAAACTCAAGTCCCGATTTCCTCAAAATCTACAAATGGTCACGTTTACCACATGTTAACTATAAGGCTTTTGGCATTCAACCTTGAATTAGTACTTGTCTACCGAGATTTCGGCAAAGACACTCTCCCCTATAAATACGACACCCCGAGAATTCAACTCGGCTAAAATAATACAACAACAAATCCGAGAATTTAACTCGGCCACAATATTAACAACAATACCAAACCAACAACCAACTACAACATCAATAACCAATTCAAACTACATTCTAACATTAATAGCTCTTTCTACATAATCCAACAACATTTATTATATTCCATTATGCTTACCCCAACCGCTTACACTCAAACCAATATTCACGTTTATATGTTCGACTCCCAATCCAAACCCATTCAAACCATGAACAAGAACACTTTAAGCAATTCTTACATTATTTCAAACAACCCAAATAAAGCTCCAACTTACCCGAATTCTCCTTCCCCAAACCCGAAAACAATACTAACATATTTTCTTCTTCCAAAACTCATAAACTACATCAACAATCTATGCATTAACAATGTAATCATCCTAAATATAAAATTCACATAAGAGCTACATTGGCTTCAAAATCAGCCCACAACCATCACAACTTCAATTTGATTCATTAAACTTCATTTTACCTCATAGAATTCATAACGACGACGATCAAAATACTAAATAACATCACTTCATTTCTTGTATAACAAGCAGCCCCTATTTTCGGCCAACAACTACATATACATCTTCCATGATTTCATTCATTTTCTACACATTACAACAACACATAAGCATGTTAAATTCCATTAATTCATCACCTTAACAACACACACACATGCACTAAATAACCACCTAGACCCACGGCCATACCTCCAACATCTATGTTTTCATAATTTTCATTCATTTCCACACTTAACAACATACATAAGACATGCATAACATACCAAAGAAACGATTAGAACATACCTTCTCCTTCCAACTTTTCCACACGGCTAGGAGTAAATTTTGCAAGAATAAGTGTTTTGTTTGTTCCAACAACTATCCCACGTCGAAGAGCACCTTCCAATTGGTAGGAAAACTAGGATAACTTATTTTTGGGATGAAGGTTTCTTGATCTTCCTCTCCTCTTGCTATGGCCGAATATGGCCTAGTCTTTCTCCTCCACTTCTTTCTTGAAATTTCTAGAAATAAAGTGAGGAATTAAGATGACTTAGTCATCTTTTAATAACACACAATAGCCAACCATGTGGCCGTGGCCCACCCCTTATGTGGCCGGCCACATGGCCATATTTTTCATGAAATAAAAACTTCCGAAAACTCACTTTTGGTCCCAAATTTTTCATAAGATAGCTAACTTCCCACAATCCAATTTTAATCCCAAACTCCATAGTATCTCATGCTAATAAAATCATACACAACTTAAGCTTTTAAAGCAAACAAAAATCTCTACTTCATCTCTCGGAATGGTCTTGTCCCCAACTTGTCGTAATTGACCCGAATTATTCCGACGTGCGAAATACGGGATATAACATCCTTCCCCCTTTAGAACATTCGTCCTCGAATGTTCAACTAGTCCCGTAGAGTTTTATAAAGATCTCGGGGTTCCCTTTATAACCATAACATGCTCCATCTACCGATTATATTTCCTTTTCATCTTCCCCTTAGCTCCTCAAGTCGTCTCCTTTCTACCACTACTTCGTCCCGAGATCTTAACATATGCAGGTCTTTAGTATGCAACATTCTTGCCTCATAACAAGATAACAAGGTCCACATCTTGGGCTAGATGTCTCCTCCTTGCCGAATCTTGTTACGCTTTTCGTGAAACATATAAATTCTCCTATTTTGACAGTTGGCTATTTCCGGTCATCTTGCTCAAGCCATCTTATACTCACTTGTAATACTCCAAACACATTACCTTGGGTTATCTCTTTGTCTTTAATTCAATCCTCCTACCGTTCTAACATTCGCATGTACCTACCCTCCCCGTATTCTCTTTTCTTTCTTTACTTGTTCGTCTACCATGCTTACTTCCTACTATTAGAGGTTTCGTGTCTTCCCTTACTATCCGTGGCGTATCATGCTATCGAATAATCTTATCACCCACATCTCAACCTTGATTTCATACGCTGTATTTTCCCTCGCAACATCACTATAAGCTATTCATTATCGTTCTTTTGCCGTATTGTTCTCTAATCCCACTTTCCAAGTTGTCACGTCGCTAGGACCTCCACGATCACCCCAAAGACTATCTCAATCACCACCTTAGCTTCTAGATTTTTCTATCTTGTCTCGAGGAATCTTACTTATAGCCCGTATCCGTATCTCGTATTTGTGGTGTTAATTATCTCTATCTAACACTGGGCTTTTCGCACTTGCTTCCCTTTAGGGGTGTACTTATATTACTATCTCGATCACATTCGCCTTACACCTCGCATTTTCCTCTCTCGGTCGTACCGCACTTCGTTTCGATGTTCCGATTCCCCCTTACTATTTATCCGCTCACTTCCTTTTTCTCTTTCCGATATCACTATGCGCAAGATTTCCCAAGTCTACCCTATAGCCGAAACGATACCAATTTGCCTTATGACATTCATTTCATTCATT
Organism: Lycium ferocissimum; assembly: GCF_029784015.1. Classification (NCBI taxonomy): domain Eukaryota; kingdom Viridiplantae; phylum Streptophyta; class Magnoliopsida; order Solanales; family Solanaceae; genus Lycium; species Lycium ferocissimum. The sequence goes on along the minus strand of NW_026715652.1, from coordinate 35,939 downwards.
TTTCTTTTTCACTTGAACTCGTTGTTCCGTCCGATTAATGCCTCCCGTATACTCGTCACATTAACTACCGAATACGTTCACCCGCTAACATAGTCATGCACGAGTATCACACGCTTTCGGTACACACATATAACCGTCGCATCTCACTCACAAAAGATCCCCTAAACACTACTCAAAACGGCCCTAACTCTAGTGCCGTGAGACACCTTCTTTTCCTTTTTACCCGACACAATCCGTTCCGCCCACGCGACCTCCTAGGATTTCCGCCTACCTCGATATTCTAGATCCCTTTAGACTACTCTAGCTTTCCATTACTTCCTATGGCTAAAGTTGCGAAACTCTCGTAACTTCCTGCGGGGTCACCCATCCCGGAATTTCCTTACTCTAGCACGCTTAACTTCGGGACTACAACGAAATACGGTGCTCTAACGTTAGATAATCGCGCGCTACCCACCACAGACCTTTTGTCACGTAATTTGAGTAAAATAAAGTTTTGATGTGTTTCGGACGTTCTCGTAACACAATTACCGTTTTGCCCCTCTCTCGATTTTCTCCATTCACCGTCACTTATGAATATTTCCACTTTTCATCCTCAGACTCCCGGTCCGTAATAACAATAAACACACCTTAATTATCGTTGTTTATAAATCACTAGGTTAACCCTGCTTTCCATCTACCGCTATTACGCAATAATTATATCTCAGACACGCACATATAAGAATATAAATTCTAGTGAGGATTCATGTACCTGTAGCCGCATCCAGTGGTGCCTCCTGATCCTGCCTCCTCGTCAAAGCAAATACGCGGTTCGAAGGACCGCTGGAACCGGGCTCCGCCGCGGCTCTACCACTTACCACGGTGCCGCATACCCCGCCCCCACAGGCGCATAGCCGCCGAAGAGGACGAACCAGCGACCGACCCAAAGAGTCGGAACTACACGGAACCACCCCCCTATACGGCACTCCCTCATGACATGTTCCCCACGGCCGCAAGAAAACAAGCACTGCCACGACGACACTCCCCAAAATGAGGTCTACCACAACGAGAACACCGGGAACGGGGCCTCGTCCGACCGGGACCTCTATCCATCCGCGCTCGTTCGGAGCTCGACCAGCCTTCCCGAATACCCGCACGATCAAATCTCCCCGCCCGGAACCGCGGGGGTGCACTCTCCGGCCGGCCGGGGACGAATACCCCGTACGCCGCCGAGGCCGCCCCGCCGAAACTCTCCATCGAATGTCCACCGATCTAGCCCTCGGCTGCCCCCGTCGTAGTCTCATCGGGCCGACGCCCCCGTCGCTCCTCCATACCCCGGGCATATGCCCGTACCGTGCAATGTCCATGCCTGTGTCGAGCACACGACATACATACACCGTCAATCAAATAATCATCCACCCCCCATAACATACCGGTGTACCGGCCCCATATCGCAATACGAGGAGCGTATCGAAGGAATCGAACTCCAAACTCGTACTCCCGGGACGCTCCTACCACCCCCCCCCCCCGATGTATAAACCCGTGAACCCCGGCGCGTCCGGTCTCTCGGAGAGAAAACGGGCAAGGAAAGCCTCCACAAACTCATCCCATACAACGGGAGCCCCCCCCATCCGGACGCCTCCCATGACCATACCGCCTGGTTGCCAGTCGATGTACCGATACGACGCGAACTCACACTCGCCTCGAGGCCCTCGACAAGCCGCGCCGTACGCCGCATCTCTCTAATGAACTCCGAGGGTCCTCTCAAGCTTTTGACCCGAAAACTCCCATGGATTACAGGTCAAGAAATAACGGGCCCTCTCACTGTCACGCATATCCGCACGGTCATCCCCTGCTCCATGTCTCTGTACCTGCCCTGCTACTAACCTGGTAAGCAACTGGACGACGTCCCTCATAGCCCTGTCCTCCGCCCTACCGAGGAGCCGGAGGCTCGGCGCCGAACCTGGGGGCGGGCGCGAGCCGCCCCGTCCCGCACCGTCGCTACTCTTTGCCCCTCCTCGAAGGTGAGATGGTGGTGGCGAACCGGCCGACCGGCACAACCTCCGCCGGGCTGAGCATGGGCCCCGTTAACCCTCCGGGGCCCGACTAGTCTCTCCCCGAAAAGAGACCGCCCTTCCGGGCACCGTCGCCTTCTCGCAGGCATCGCTCGAAAACATAATGGGGCCGTTGGGGAGGGAGTCATCCCGATAATACCGCTCTATCGCACGATCTAAGATCGAAGGAAAGGTAACATCCTAAATGTCCGTAGCCTCCGTTTATACGTGGTGCACGACACACCGATAAATGTGACTCTACTAGACACGGCCCGAGATATTCCGAGGACCCACCGCTCGATACTATTTTGTCACGACCTGTACCGTAGGCCGTGACTAGTGCCCGATTCGGGGCACCACCATCTATCATTAATACCCAAGTCAACAAGAAGCAAAACAAACGTAAACATACATACGTAAAGGCACGACACCGCGTACACATATACATACATATATCATATATACGACCGAGAATATACGTAATCGCGAACATAATCGAACAAAGGCTACCCACAACCCACGTTTATGTCTACGTGCCTCTACAGAATAACCACATATGATCTTTACGTGGCCCGCCATTGATTCTCGAACAAATATACATAAACGTAACAAAAGACCGTACCAAAATCTCGGGGTTCTATTGGCGGAGCCTTCAAGATAGCCGAACGGGGATCCTAAGTCGAAGTGCTCACTCAAACGTGTATTCGCACCGCGCGCACAAACGTGCCCCCCAAGATAGTGGGGCCGCACGGGATATGTACCGAGTATGTAAAGCACGATTACAATAAATAGAATAACCGAACCGGGACTATATCGAATATACAAAATCAGGAAATCAAAAACTTGTTCGTGAATCATATACCATGTATATCCATATCATATCATCAAGTCATTATGCACATATAACGACCCGGCTCCAACAGGGACTCGGTAAATAAATCATAAAAACATCATGTATAGTAATCATGTAAATCATACGCATACGCGCACCGCCTTCTAGTGAGGGACTCGGTGAATAGGATCATCAAGTGCCATATATATATATATATATAGCGTACCCGGCTGTTATATCCCGTATTTTGAACAACGGGATAATATGAGTAAATTATGACAAGTTAGGAGCAAGACAATTCCGGGACATGAGGTCGGGATTTTTAACCATGATTTTGTTCTAAAAGCATAAGTCATGAATGACTTTGTTGGGCATGGAAAATATTAAGTAAACATTTGGGGCCAAAAATGAATTAAGAAAACTCGGGAATTATTGAAGTTTGAGTCAAAGTGGCACGTCAAGTTACCAGTGTGGGCCATGGCCATATGAAATTCATTTTATATATGGCCAAATTAAGAGATGACTAAGTCATCTTTCTCATTTGAACCGTGTGGAATTTTCAAGAAAACTTGAGAGAGCAAGAGAAGCAACTCACGGCCAAAGAGAGTAAAAATCAAGTCCAAGAATTAGCCATAGAAAAATTTGATTCTTCTAGCAAAACAACTAATTCAAGGGTGCTCGTTAACGTGGAAGCGTTGTTTTCAACTATTGGATCATTCGCTTTTCACTCTTGGGAGCCTTAGGCGAACGCAAGGTGATAGCATAGAAGAAAAGGTAAGAACTAATCCTTACGTGTCAAAGTTGCAGGTGGTGTTGTAAAAACATGAATGAAATTCATATAAGCCCATGGATTGAGTCGGCCGTGACATGAAACTTTCGCTATTTACGGCTCGCGATTGACAAAGTATCGTGTAGGATTGATAGCTTGAATTATATGTAGCATGATTCCTTGTTGTTGTAATGGTGTTGAACTAATGGAAACCACATATATGTGTATATGTTTTAAGGTGGCCGAATATAGGCCATGTTTGAGCCAAGGATGAACAAATGTTACTCGAAGTGCTTCACTGAGTTGTCAAGTGAGTTTTATATCGTTAATGAACCCTTGATGTCCACGCTGATGTTATGAAGGTCATGGGTGTTTGAGGTCGCTGTACCATTAATGAAATTTGTATTTAAGAGAATGACATGGTTAATGCATGGGCTAGTAGTAGAAATTATAGAGTTGAAAGAAAAGAAAAATGCAAATGTTCTTGGGTTTGGAGGGAATTCAAAAAGGGGGTAATGTTCGTGGTTACCCAATATTGTATGACTGCTAAATGTTCTTGTAGACATGGTTTGAACGGGTTCTGTGATAATTGAATGTATGAGCGTTAATGTTAATTTGATTAAATGAAGTTAGTTGAATATATTGTAAATTGATATTGTAGTTCGTTGTTGGTTTATTTGTTAATTCATTTATGTAAATCCTGTCGTGTGTATTTATTAGGGGGAAGCCGTCTAAATTTCAGAATTAATGTTAGTTCTGAATTGAATTCATAAAGGCTTATGGCTAATGTTAATATATTTGGCACATGTAGATCTTGGCGACCCGCTTAAAGCTTGACTTAGCTTGCGAGCGGTATGTAAGGCATCGCTTTTTCTTGGCATGTCTTAGTGATACTAGGCTAAGACGAGCTCGGGTAATTCCACTCTTAGAATCCGAGCTTAGGTATGTACTTTGTCTGCTCCTTAAGATCTACTCTTCTTTGATGGGACCAAAATAAGACTCTCATGTTTTCAAAAGATTGAATTTCAAAGGTCTTATAAAAAAAATTTGACTACAAAGGGGTCCCGAACTTCAAACGTCCGTAACTTTTGCATATGAGCTCGGAACGCCCCAAAACATAATAGGTAAGCTCATAAGGCATAACTTTTCCCTAACTCTCGTAGTCGGGCTCGGATGGGGTCCGGCACCCGTTCGTGGGGCCCGCGGCTTTTATGTCATTCCACGGTCTTTGAAGAAACTTAGTGCTATTTTCTCTTCGACTTCCGCATATGGATTTCTTATTGGTTTAATGAGTTATGAATATGATTTTATGCATATGGTTACTCACGACCGCGCGCGTACGGTCATCACCCTGCTCACCGGATCCCGGGCCTAAGCATATATTGCCGGCGCACTATGATATATATTCCGTGGCAGATGCCGTTTGCTATTTGCCTCACCGAGCCCTCTCGAGAGGCCGGTTCCGTTTGTGTGATGTCGTTATGGCGTTATGGTTGGCTATGATGTGTTACGTCGGATATGCCTGACACGGATATGAAATCTTCTCGCGTATGTCGTGGCGGGGTTCAACGATGGCGGGCGACCACCGTTCGCAGCCTATGCATGAATTATATTTTAACCAAATATTTTGATATTTTGCATATCATATCTACTTTTTGTACTTCGTCATCATGATTTTCGTATTCCCGCGACATACTCACATATTCCGCATCGACCCTCTTTCTTCGGGGGTCGCGTTTCATGCCCGCAGGCATCGACGCTCGCTTGAGGATCCACCCGCTCTAGGACACTTACTCGCTCGAGTGCTCCTCGTCCGGAGTCGATTTTGTACATACATTTTATGTCGTACACGTATATATTTATTCAGGCACGACGGGCCCCGTCCCGTCACTCATACTCCTCGTTTAGAGGTCTCGGTGGGATGCTGTCCGTGCAAGGCCATATCCGTACGCTTGTGCGTGTTATACACGGCGGTTCACTCGCTCACTTGCACGGGCCCGCGGGCTAGCTCGTGTACATACGGAATTAGGCACGGACGGGCCACCACGGGCCAGGTTACTTATGTTAGATTAATTTACATTTTCTCGAACCTATATGTGATTAAATATGATTATGCGGAGTTACTGGCGTTGTGTTTCGGGTGTTGGGTGCGTATGAATGTCCGGGGCCGGGACATTAGTCACGCCGCCTGGATCGGGTCGTGACAAAAGTGGTATCGAGTTGTTGTGTCCCCGAATGTCCACGTACCGTGCTCCAGGCAGAGTCCCGTTTATCGGCGTGTCGCGCACCACATCTACAAATGAGGCGGTGACATTTAGGACATCGCCTTCCTTTTCTCGATTCAGATCGTGCGACAGAGCCGTGTTATTAGGATGACTTCCTTCTCGACGAAATTGCTACATTTTTCGCCTATGCCTCCGAGAAAGCCGACGGCGGTGCCTCAGACATAAGTCCACGCGCCCGGCGAGACCAGTCGTGCCCGCAGTCACTAGGGCCCGTACTCACCGAGCCGGAGACCGTGCTCTCCGACAAACACGCCCTCGGCGACGCCACCCTCAGACGTAGGATCGTACAGCATCGGTTGCCGATCGCGCCACCGCCGCTAGAGCCCCACCTCGAGCCTTTAGCCCGGCCGTGCCCGCGAGGATGTAATCATGCCGGAGCGGTGCGCTATTGGGATCACGGGTGGCAGTCGAGCAACGACGTGAGTCGCGGTGATCAGCACGGGTAGGCAACCCGAGGGTCCGTGGAGCCGTGACTTGTAACCTCCGCAGTTCCAGACAAAGCCCGAAGACCCCTGTGTGAGTTCATTGGAGACGCACCGCACCCTACGGGGCCGGGACAGCCCCTCGGCGACGGAAAGCCGGGCCGAGTTGGCCTCCCATGCTGCATCGCACGATGTCGCGGCTAACCGGGTACGAGTCCCGGGAATTATTCTGTGGCAGAGAGCCCCTCCCCAATGTGCGGGACGAGTTCACGGAGGCTTTTCCGAGACATTTCCTACCACCGGTAGCCACGGGAGGGCCGCATTGGACAGTATTTTTATTACTCAGCAAATGAGGTCACAGTTGTTAGGGAGTATAGTTTTGGAGTTCGACTGCCCTACGCACCTACGCTGGCAGCCAACATGACCGACAGATGCATCATTTTATTGTGGGTTTGGATAAGTATTTGATCGATAATTGCCTAGCCGTGGTCGCCAAACGGAACGGGATATTGCCCGCGCATGTGCGCACGCCCGTGGCACGGAGGATAGACACAAGGGGACATCACCGGTCGAGATTTTCGACGAGCCACCCCGGCGAGGCGAGGTAGGCCCTGGCATTGGGATTCTCGAGGCGGGATGCCCCTCACAGCCAGTTACAAAGAATTCCTCCTCCCCATTCCGGAGCACACCCCCCACGCCCTTCAGCAGGAGAGACCCGATGGCGGCGGGATATTCGCAGCCGGGTCGCAGCCCGTGGCTTTATTCTCGCGGCACGCGTGCAGGTACCGATCGGGCCGGTGGCCACCCGTACCTCTCGTGTTCCCACCGTGGGAGACACCACCCCGGAGAATGCTACACCGGCCACGGGCGCTTGCTTTACGGCACGTCGGACCACCCGCGAGAGATTGCCCGCGAGGTAGCAGACGCGCAGGCGCACGGGCCCCCACGGTTCAGTGCCGGTTCCTCTTTTTCAAGCCACGGCCTTCACTGGGTGTGGCGCCGTGCACCGCCGGGCCGTGGTAGGGGGTCGCGGCGGGGGGCCCAAAGGGTCCATCGAACCGCATATACGCGTTAGCCCGAGACAGACTGTGAGGCATTACCAAACGCGGCTGTGCACACGCATCCTTGCTAGAATTATATTTTATATACGCGTATCCGTAGTATAATTGTTGTGTAACAACGGCGGTGGAAATCGAGGGTTGATAATTAAGTATTTATAAATAACGGTGATTGAGGCGTGATCATTATTATTACGGATCTGGGATTCTAAGATGGGAAGTAGTAATATCCATAGGGTGACAAGTGAATGAGGAGAATCGAGAGAAAGGGAAAATAGTAATTGTGTTACGAGGCGTCCCGAAACCCGTCAAGACTTTACTTTACTCCAAATTACGTGGCAAGAGTCATGTGGTAAGGTGAGGGCGCGGTCTTACTAATATTAGAGCATCGTAGTCCATCGGAGTTTCGAGGTTAAGCGCGTGCTAGGTGAGAAAAATTTTAGGATGGGTGACCCCGGAAGTTTTGAAAATCTTACAACTTCGACCCAAAAGAAGTAAACGGGAGCTAGAGTAGTCTAAAGGACTTAGAATATATGTTCGGGCAGGAAAACTTAAGAGGCCGCGTGTTTAAGCGGACTAAATCGGGTACGAAGAAGGTGCGTTACGGCGCTAATCGGGGACAATTTGAGTATGGTTGGGAGACCGTTTGTCAGGGAGATGTTGGCAATTATATATGTGTACTGGAAAGCGTGTAGTACTCCATGTATGACCAGGTTAGCGGGTGAACATATTCCGGCAACCAATGCGACGGTATAAGGAAGGTAGCGATTGGACTGGACGACGAAGTTCAAGCGAAAGAAAGAAATAATGGTAAGTGGCAGGAATGCCATAAGGCAAACCGATAGTGTTTTATGGTAGGATATGGCTATGGTTGGACCAAAGATCTATTCCGACACCTATGGCCGTGAGGAGAGAAAGGCGTTGACGCTTGGAATTCTAGATTGGAGGGGTATGCTTAAAAATATCGCCAGGGGAGGCGTAACGAGATTCGACAAGAACAAGAAACCTAATCTGAGATGTACTAGACCCTGCTACATATTCGTAAGACAATGAGGTAAAGAAGAAATACGATCGGTAGGTGAGATCGTAGATTATGACAATAAAGGAAAACCCCCCCGAGACCCTCCTACGACCCTATAAGATTAGTTGAACATTTCGAGGACGAATGTTCTAAAGGGGGGAAGGATGTTATATCCCGTATTTTCAACGTTAGGATAATCCCGGGTTAACCACGATGAGTTGGGAACAAGACTAGCAGATATGAAGTGGAGATTTTTGTATACCGCAAAGGCTTAAGTCGTGTATGATTTTATTGGCATGGAAGTATTAAAGAAACATTTGGGGGTCAAATTGCATTTTTTGGAAGTATTCTAATTTTGGAATGGAAATTAGTTCATGAAAAATGAAAAAAAAAAAAACGAAGAGAGGGCCATGTGGCCGTGGCCCCACTGGGGGTGGGCCATGGACACATGGTTGGCCAATATGGGTAATTAAAAGATGACTAAGAAGTCATCATATTCATTCCACACTTAGAGAATTTTCAAGAAACTTGGAGAAAACACGAAGAAGAGAAAGAGAGAGTCACGGCCAAGAGGAGAGAAATAAGACTAAGAATTGATCAAGAAAAAAATAGATTCTTCAAGCAAACTTGCTAATTCAAAGGTGCTCAATAACGGAAGTGTTGTTTGGGGCGTTGGATTGCTCGTTTTCATCATTGGCCAACTTTAGGCAAGTTGAGAAGTTGAAGAAGAAAGGTGAGTTTAATCTTGTTTTCTTGTGTTATAGATGGTTTATATGTGTTGTTGTATGCTAAAATGGAAATAAATTCATGGTAGAAATGAAATTGAAGTTGAGGCCGTGTAGGAGTGTTTGGCCGTGCATGTGTATATTGTATTGGAAGTGATGAATTAATGTTAGTTAGCATGTTTTGATTGTTGTGGAGTGAAGAAAAAGATTGAAAATCATTTTTGTGTGTGTGTTGGGTGGTGGTAGAATGGCCCCCTTTGTGTAATTGGGAATGAACAAATTGTCGTTAGCGTTTTAGTTATCGTCGTTATGGATTCTATGATGAGAAATGCAAGTATGATGACTCAAAATAATGTTATGTTGGTTGTGGGATGGTTTGGAAGTTTATGTGAACTTTATGTAATTTTTTGTGTTTATGCGGATTATATTGTTAATGTGTGGATTAATGGTGTAAATGGTGAATTTGGGAGAGAAGAATGTGTTTGGTGTTGTTCTCGGGTTGGGAAGGAAATTCGGGTGAGTTGAAACTTTGTTTGGGTTGTTTGGAAAATTGTGTGAATTGTTTGAAACGTGCTTGAATGTTATTTGAATGGTTTGAATTAATAATCGAATGTATAAACGTTGATATTGGTTTGAATGAGAGCAATTGAAGTGAGTATATTATGAATGTTGTTGAATGTTGTTGGAATGTTATGAATGTTGTTGAAGTCATATAGAAAGACTATTAATGTTGGAATGCATTCTTGAATTGGTCGTTGATGTTTTGTAGCTTGGTTGTTGGTTTGGTTGTTGTTGAATTTGGCCGAGTTGAATTCTCGGGGTGTAGTATTTACAAGGGAAATCTTTGCGAAATTTCTATAGAATTTAATATTCGTTGGGAATTGAATGCCTAAGGCTTATGGCTAATGTTTATATATTTGGCGCTATGTAGATCTTGGCGTACCCGAAACTTGAAGCTTGATTTAACTTGCGGGCGGATAAGGTATGTAAGGCATAACTTTCTTCTTTTGGCATGTCTTAGTACTAACTAGGTTATGACCCGAGCTTCGGGAATTCCACTCTTAAGATCCGAGCCTAGACACGTCCCTTATTCATTCTTCAAAACTTACTCTTGAATGTAACCAAACTAAGGTTCTTATGTTTTCAAATGTCTTATAAAGCATTTTGTTACAAAAAGGTTCCGAACTTCGAACGCTCGTAACTTTTGCCGATGAGCTCGAGATCGCCCCCGAAGCATAATGGGTAACTTCATAAGACATAACATTCCCCAATTCTCGAGTCGAGCTCGGATGGGGTCGGCACCGTCCGTGCGGCCGCGGCTTTTCTATGCTTATCCTTAACGACCTTCGGGAAAATTTAACACTATTTTCATTTGGACTTCCGCATATGGATTTCTTACTTACTTAATGAGTTATGATTATGATTTTATGCATATGGTTACTCACGACTCTGCTCGTGCTTATGGTTATTGCCTCGTTCACCGGATCCCGGGCCGGTTATATTTCGTGCGCATTATGATATATTCCGGTGTGATGCTGTGTTACGGTTCGCCGAGCTCCTCCTCAGAGGGCCGGGTTCCGTTTATGTTTGGTGTTATGCTGTGTATGGTGTGATGGTTGGCTATGATGTGTTACGGGGATATGTCGGGTTACGGAGATATGAAACCTTCTGGTGTGATGCTGTGGTATGGCGCCATTGACAGGCGGGCGACCATCGTTCTAAGAGCCTATGCATAATTTGTATTTTAACTAAATATTTTGATATTTTGCATATCACATCTACTTTCTGTACTTCGTTCCTATGGTTCTGTTTTTCTGCTTTACATACTCAGTACATATTCCGTACTGACCCCCTCTTCTTCGGGGGCTGCGTTTCATTCCCGCAGGTATTGACGCTCAGTTTGAAGATCCACCCGCCTAGGACATTTACTGTGCTTTCTGGGAGTGCTCCTTCGTCCGGAGCCTTATTTTGGTATATACACTTTTCTGTTGCATATATATATAATTATTCAGGGGTACGACGGGGCCTTGTCCCGTCATATGATTTTGTTATTCCGTTTAGAGGTCTGTGGACATGTCTGTGGGTATGGCTATATCTGTACAGCTATATGTATGTGTTATATGTTTTGGGCGGTCCATCCGCCATGGCAGCCTAGTCGGCTTGCCTTTGTGCATATTTTGGAGATTTTGTACGCTTTGACAGCCTAGCCAGCTTATGCTACTTATGTTGATTAATTTGCGATTTCTGACCCCATATGTGATTAAATATGATTACGCGAGTTACTATGTAGTTCCGGGTGTTGGGTACGTATAATGGTCCAATTCGGACGTTAGTCACGGCCTACGGATTGGGTCGTGACGCGTAAACTCCGTAATAAAGTCCATATTAATGATTTCCACTTCCACGACGGTATCTCCATCTCCCCCGCAACAATCCACCGGCTCGATGCTCAATACGAACCTCGGCAATTTGGACACTGAGCGACGAACTCTGCTATATCTCTTTTCATACCTCAAGGCCAGAAAAATGATCAGAAAGGGCTATATTTATGATCTGGTCCGTGTACATGATTTAGAAGCAGAGGCACCGACACTTCGTCAGTATGGTTAATGAATTCTTAGATGTATTCCCGCAGCTTCCTTCTTCCCCCCCGAGCGGGAGGTAGAGTTTGTTATTGGTCTGTTGCCGGATACTCAACCTATCTCCGTTTCCTCCGTCTTTGGCACCCTTTGAAAGAATTGAAAGAGCTCACCCAAGAGACTTATTAGATAAGGGCTTTATTAGGCCCAGTACATCACCCTGGGGAGCGCCGGTATTATTTGTGAGAAAGAAAGACGGCTCGCTGTGGATGTGTATTGATTACCGGCACGGAATAAGGTAACCATCAAGAATAAATATCCCTCCCGGGATTGATGATTTATTTGATCGGTTGCGGGGGTGCCGGTGTTTCTCGAAGATAGACTGCGGTTTGTCATCGTGGGTACGAGAGGCTATAATCCTAAGACAACATTCGGGACCGATAATGGGCACTATGAATTCGAGTGATGTCTTTTGGGGCGACTAATGCTCCGGCCGTATTTATGGACACGATGAATCGGGTATTCGACCGTTCTTAGACATATTCGTGATAGTATTTATTGATGACATCTCGGTTTATTCTCGATCGGAAGCGGAACATGCGGATCATTTGAGGACGGTACTTGGCACACTTCGGCACCGCTTGTATGCTAAATTTTCTAAGTGTAAATTCTGGCTGGCTTCAGTGGCATTTCTGGGGCATATTATTGGGGCTGACGGCATCCGGGTGGATACCCAGAGATTGAGGCCGTAAAGAATTGGCCTAGGCCTACGACGCCGGCGAGGTGAATAGCTTTCGGGATTGGCCGATTATTACGGAGATTCGTAGAGAAATTTGCTTCGATTTCAGCGCCTTTGACAAGGCATTACTCGAGAAGGAGCTAAGTTCCGGTGGTCGATGCTTGCGAGCGTAGCTTCCGGTTGCTGAAAGAGAAGTTGAATACAGCTACAGTCTGACTCTTCCCGAGGGACCGGACGGCTATGTGATTTATTGTGATGCCTCTGGTATTGGTTTGGGGTGTGTGTTGATGCAGCACGGCAGGGTGATAGCTTATGCTTCCCGGCAGCTCAGAAAGCACGAGAAAAATTATCCTACTCACGATTTGGAGCTGGCCGCGGTGATTCATGCTTTGAAGATGTGGAGACATTATTTATATGGTGTTCACGTGGATATTTATACAGATCATAAGAGCCTCCAGTACATCTTTAAGCAGAAGGAGCTGAACTTGCGGCAGAGGAGGTGGTTGGAGTTGCTGAAAGATTATGATGTTGATATTCTCTACCATCCAGGGAAAGCTAATGTTGTGGCAGATGCACTCAGCCGCAAGTCTATGGGCAGCCTAGTAGACGTGCCATCAGAGAGAAAAGAAATGGTCCGCGAGATCCATCGCGGCTAGTCTTGGAGTTCACTTGGCCGATTCTCAGATATTGGGGTTTCGTTCGAGGTATTGTTGAATCCTCTGTTACGAGAAGAGATTAAGCGGCGTCGGTATGAGGATCTTTAACGATATAGAGATACAACCCTGGCAAAGGAAAAGACCCCGTTCGAGCTTACATCCGATGGAGTATTATTACACAGGGGCAGGTTATGTGTACCTGACATTGCAGGGCTGCGGCGACAGGTTATGGGCGAGGCACATTATGCCCGTTATTCTATTCACCCAGGGTCGACGAAGATGTACCATGATCTCGGATGCTTACCTTTGTCACGATTTTCAACCCCGATAAGTCGTGACTAGTGCCCGAGCCGGCACCCAAACACAATCACTAATCCGAATCCCGTACGGATAGCTTATACGGACACAAATATCAAACGCCGGAGGTATGTCTCGGGCTATATCAAACTATCTCAAACAAATCTCAAACACGCCATATATATATCGAAGCCGACAAGGCTATCAAATGGCGCAACGGCCCAAAACATATACAAATGCAAGCCGACGAGGTGCTTCTCGGCCGGGATCGCCCCGAACGTACAACATACAAACACAATCGTATCTTGGGCATAACCCACATACATGTCCACGTACCTCTAAACGTACAAACGTTGAATCATATGATGGGACGGGGCCCCGCCGTACCCCTACGAACCAACATATACAAATGCAACGAACGAATATATACCAAAATGTGGCTCCGGAATGAGGGAGCACTCCAAACGCGAGAAGAGATGTCCTAAACAGGTGGATCACCAAACGTGCGTCTCGTAACACCCATTCTATCGCATGAAACGCGTCCTCCGAAGAAAGGGGGTCGAGTGCGAAATATGTACTCGAGTATGCAAAGCGAGAAGATATAGTATATCAAATCGGAATCATACTCGAAAATACAAGAAATGCATAAGTGCGTTTCCAAAATATCAAAATGTTTACTTTCAAAAATCCCGTATTTTGTACCCTCGGGTAAGTCAAGGCGAGTGACACAAGTTGCGTACGGAAAATTGTAAAGTGGGAATATTAAGAAAGGTCAGGGGTAAAAAGGTAAATTTGCATAATGACTCATGGAAATACGGAGAAAGGCTAGGGGCAAATTTGGAACAAGGGAAATGTTTTCATGAAATAAGAGAAAGTTGCTAGAATTTTCAAGAGAATTTTCAAGAAATGGCAACTTGGCCATGGGCCCCACTTTCAAAAAAAGTGGCCAAATGAAAATAAGCCAAACAAGGAGCAATTTGTTTAAATTTGATTGGAGGGAACTAAGTATATATATAAGGGAAAGATGAATTATTCATCTTATTTCTCTAGAGTTTTCAAGAAGCAAAGAACAAGAAAGAGAGAGGAGAGAAAAAAAGTTGGCCATTCGGCCATAGAAAACAAGAGAGAAAAACCGAAAAAAAAAAAAAAGAAAGGAAAGGAGGGAGAGTTTCCAACTTGTTCTTCATAGCCAAATCATTCCTTGAAGGGCTCTTAACATAGTAAGGTGTATTTGGAGCAAGGAAAACACAAGTCTTGGCAAGACTTTAGTTGGAAGACAAGTGAAGAAGTAAGGAAAAAAGGTAAGGTTTAATTCTTTTCTTATATGTTATGCATGGTAGAGTATGTTGTGTGCATAGAAATGGATAAAATTCACATGTTGTGGAAGAGTGAGTGTGTGCCGTGAGGGTGTGTGTGTGTGTTGTGTGTTGTGTATTGTGTATTGCATGAGAAATTGAGTTAATTTTATGTTGTAGTGCATGGAAAATATGGAAGCTCATGAAAAGTATGCTTAAGGGGTGTGTTGGCCGAATTCAAGCTAGTGAAAAGAGGGGATGAATTGATTTTAATTAGAATGGAAATTGTTGTTATGGAAGGTTTTATAATGTTAGGATAAAGATTTAATGGTTTGGAGGAATGAAAATTGGATTGTTGTGCTTGAATTTGAAAGAAGGAAAAAAATTGTTGTTGTTGTTTCATAAATTGGAAGATATGGGTAAGTAGTATATTGATGGTATTGTTGGAATATCATGTGAAATAAATTGTATTGAGTTATATTGAATTGTATGGAATTGTTGGATGTTGGATATATAGTTTGAAATGTTCTTGGTTTATGTTTGAATGACCTTAAAATTAGTATGTGAATATGAACATATTGATATTGGATTGTAAGTGTAAAGTTGGATTTGGAGTTGTTGGGTTATTTGGAAAATAAGACTATTTGCGCTAGAATGCGTTTTAGTCGATTGTTGATGTTGCTTATATTGTTGTGGGTATTGTTGGTTGATAGTTTGGCCGGGTTTGAATTCCCGGATTGTTGTTGTTTGATATGGGCCAAGTTGAACTTGGTGGGATGGAGTATTTATAGGGGAGGTGTTTGCCGAAATCTCGGTAGCCAAGTTTTATTTTAAGAATCCAATTCCAAAGGCACTAATCATGTTTGGTAAACATGACCAATTTGTAGATTTTGGCGAACTTGGAGCTTGAGTTTGGAGACGTGTACAAAGCGAAAAAGGTATGTAAAGCCTACCTCTCCTTCATATGGCATGTCCTAGTTAGTATAGGTCAAAATCCGACCCTCGGGAAAAGTCCTACCCCTCGGAAACGACACCTAAACTTATTCACTATTCATTCAGTAGAATTGAACCCAAAACTTGTGCTTTAAAGTAAAATGATGTTCAAACGTCCGAGACCCTTGGAATTGAAATCGAAATGTCTTGAAACCTTCGTGGATGACCCAATGGGACATAATGACCGTGTTTTCATGTTTGTCACTCGAGTCTCGATATACGTGCATACCGGACTTCCATTACTTGTTTTATTGAAACTTTATAATCCTGTTTTAAGTTTTCTTGTGGTGTTGCTATTCATTGCTAGTCTCGTCTTATAATGCTTGTTCTTTCAAGGTGAGACGAAGTGACCGTGGTTATTCCATAAGGTAATCGGGGGCTACCGACCTTACGTCACCCCGATAGACACATGACTTTCTTTGGGTTCTTATGCATGCTTCCTTATATGATATGTATATGACATGTATATGATATGTATATGCAAATGGGGAATTTTGGGGAATGGATACATTGCGCTATAGACGCATTGCCACCAGGTCGGTGGCGTAATTCCATCCGGACGCGGGATGCCCGGACGCGGGACACATGTGGGAAGCCGACGTATTTCGGCGACATGACTTGTTATTTTCACATGTATATGACACGAAATGTTTTGAATAAAAGTATATGATAAGCAAGCATGACATCCGCCGAAAGGCACTTACAGGTACAGATTATCCTTTATCTCGTTATATGATCTTTGGTCTCACATGTTGTTATTGCTCACATGTTACATGCTTTATTGTATCATTTCTACGGCTTACATACTCGGTACCTTTGCTCGTACGACCCCTTTTCTTGGGGGCTGCGTCTCATGCCACGCGGTAGACGGGTTGACGGGCTCGACCCTAGGAGCTTTCCGGCCGTACATTGAAAGGCGCTCCGGTTGTTCGGAGCTACTATTTTTGGGTACTACTCTTATGTATATATTTGAAACACGATCGATCACTTGTAATTACATGTATTTTGTTTAGAGGCTCGTAGACAGATATGTACAGGTAGATGTTTCACAGCCTAGTTGTCTTTGTCACCGTGTGATATGTCAGTACAGTTGTATATTACTACCCGTTTACATGTATGCTATTATCAGCGATGATATGGAAAAAAAAATGCCAGTGTTCATACGGCCCACTTAGTAATAAGAACAAGACATATGACAGGGGGGTGCCCGGTACAAGTATCGGGTACTCGTCACGGCCCCTAGTTGGGTCGTGACAGAAGTGGTATCAGAGCGGTCGGTCCTAGGATTTGTCTACGAGCCGTGTCCAGTAGAGTCCTGTTTATGGGTGTGTAGCGCGCCACACTTATAAACGGGAGGCTGCGGGGCATTTAGGAAATATGACCTTCTTTGTACTCTAAGATCGTGCGATAGAGCTATGTTACCGGTTTCTATATTCTTTCTTAATACTGCGTTATGGTTTCAGTAATGCCGGTAACAAGGAAAGCTACAGCAGCCCGGAAGGGCAAGAGGGTGGCTGGGAAAAGAGTTGAACGGGAGCCACCAGCGGAAGTGGAAGTGGGCGAGTCCCACAACGAGGCTTCTCCTGCTTCCCCTGTGGCGACGGAGAGCGGGGTGGAGCTCCGGCGCCGGCACCGGCGGCCCGCGGGCCGGCGGGTAACGAAGCTATCCGATTGCTGACCCGGTTAGTCGCCGCACAAGCTCGGCGGCGGGGATACGGGCCAAGGGGACGGGCGGCGGCGCCGAGCCCGTGATTTTATCTCCCTAAATCCTCCAGAATTCTATGGATCAAAGCCAGAGGAGGACCCGCAAAGCTTTTTAGATGAAATGTTGAGGACGCTGAAAATAATACATGCTTCGGAGACCGAGTCGGTGGCGGCCTCGTACGGTTGCGGGATATAGCGGTTCACTGGTATAATAATTGGATATCCTCGAGGGGAGCGAATGCGCCTCCTCCGGTCTGGCGAGAGTTCACCGAGGCATTTCTGCGACATTACCTACCACCGAGGGTTCGACGGGCCCGAGCTGATATGTTCTTGAATCTCAGACAGGGAAATATGAGTGCTCGGGAATACAGCCTCCGTTTTGACTCGCTAGCCAGGTACGCCCCAGCTATGGTAGCGGATATGGGGGACCGTGTGCATCAGTATGTAAGAGGGCTAGGGCCGCATTTAGCTAGAGAATGCTTGACAGCCTCACTCCAGGACGGGATGACTATCGCTCGCATTCAGGCCCACGCCCAAAACCTGCGGAGGAGCGATGCCGAACGGGGGGCGAGCGTGATTCGGATAGGGGCTCCAGAAAAAGGGGCAGATCTTTTGGAGCCGGAAGTGAGTATAGAGGGGGACAGGCATCGCAGCATTCCAGGTATCCAGAACCGGATCAGAGTGCCCGAGCATCAGGGTCCCAGCATAGAGCCCAGTCGAATAGGACAGGGCCACCCCCACCGCGATGCACTCGATGTGGCAAGCTACATTCTGGGCAGTGCTACCTTGACACAGGCGCTTGCTTTGTCTGTGGTCAGACTGACCACTTGATGCGTGACTGCCCACGGAGGACCGGGAGAGACCAGACTCAGCCCGCCGGATCCGCTATCGGTTCGTCGTCGACCGTGCGCCCTCCCGGACAGACGTCCCAGGCCCCAGCCGGTCGTGGTCGAGGCAGAGGAGGAGCACCCAGTACAGGCGGTCCTCAGAACCGCATATTTGCATTGACGAGACAGCAGGATCCTGAGCCCTCCCAGGACGCAGCTACAGGTACCCTACCGGCATTCCCTTATAAAGTACATATGTGATCGATTTAAACTCTATATCGTCATGTGTCATTCTTTATGTGTTGATGAAAATCTAGAAATCCTGGACAAAAGGTAGTTATACGCATAGACAAGAAATGAGCATTAAGGGCCCGAGGGGCTAAAATGGTAATTAAGAGAAAAGTACGTTCCGAAGCCGCGTCGAAAGTGACTAGTACCCTAATCTGCCCTGGATTACGTGACAAAGCCGTGCGGGAGAGTGGATGCGAATATGTTAGCGTTAAGATACCAGAATACGATAACGTTTCAGGGTTAAGCGTGCTGGAATGGGAGCAATTCCATGATGGGTGACCCCCTGGGAAGTATCCCAAAAATTTCATAAGTATAGAAATAGAGGACGAATGTGAAGTTGGGGTAGCCTAGATGATATTAAAGTATATGGGATGGGATAGGAGACGTAATAGAGGTTGCGTAAAGAATCCGAGTTGGGTTGGGAATGAGAGGTAAAAGGGGAACAAGTATAGTACGGCCAAGAATCGGGGCAAGTTTAAATAGTGGTTGGAAATGTTGTGAATGAGAGGATAACAAGAAAGTATAAGTCAACCAAGTATCCGAACGGACGTGTTAGGTAATTGTGTACGACAACCATAAGGGAAACCTCCCCGAAATGTGATAACACCCGATAGGGCCAGTTCAACATTCGAGGACGAATGTTCTAAAGGGGGGGAGGATGTTACATCCCGTATTTTGTACCCTCGGGTAAGTCAAGGCGAGTGACACAAGTTGCGTACGGAAAATTGTAAAGTGGGAATATTAAGAAAGGTCAGGGGTAAAAAGGTAAATTTGCATAATGACTCATGGAAATACGGAGAAAGGCTAGGGGCAAATTTGGAACAAGGGAAATGTTTTCATGAAATAAGAGAAAGTTGCTAGAATTTTCAAGAGAATTTTCAAGAAATGGCAACTTGGCCATGGGCCCCACTTTCAAAAAAAGTGGCCAAATGAAAATAAGCCAAACAAGGAGCAATTTGTTTAAATTTGATTGGAGGGAACTAAGTATATAAGGATGGGGAAAGATGAATTATTCATCTTATTTCTCTAGAGTTTTCAAGAAGCAAAGAACAAGAAAGAAAGAGGAGAAAAAAAGTTGGCCATTCGGCCATAGAAAACAAGAGAGAAAAACCGAAAAAAAAAAAAAAAGAAAGGAAAGGAGGGAGAGTTTCCAACTTGTTCTTCATAGCCAAATCATTCCTTGAAGGGCTCTTAACATAGTAAGGTGTATTTGGAGCAAGGAAAACACAAGTCTTGGCAAGACTTTAGTTGGAAGACAAGTGAAGAAGTAAGGAAAAAAGGTAAGGTTTAATTCTTTTCTTATATGTTATGCATGGTAGAGTATGTTGTGTGCATAGAAATGGATAAAATTCACATGTTGTGGAAGAGTGAGTGTGTGTGTGTGAGGGTGTGTGTGTGTGTGTGTGTGTTGTGTATTGTGTATTGCATGAGAAATTGAGTTAATTTTATGTTGTAGTGCATGGAAAATATGGAAGCTCATGAAAAGTATGCTTAAGGGGTGTGTTGGCCGAATTCAAGCTAGTGAAAAGAGGGGATGAATTGATTTTAATTAGAATGGAAATTGTTGTTATGGAAGGTTTTATAATGTTAGGATAAAGATTTAATGGTTTGGAGGAATGAAAATTGGATTGTTGTGCTTGAATTTGAAAGAAGGAAAAAAATTGTTGTTGTTGTTTCATAAATTGGAAGATATGGGTAAGTAGTATATTGATGGTATTGTTGGAATATCATGTGAAATAAATTGTATTGAGTTATATTGAATTGTATGGAATTGTTGGATGTTGGATATATAGTTTGAAATGTTCTTGGTTTATGTTTGAATGACCTTAAAATTAGTATGTGAATATGAACATATTGATATTGGATTGTAAGTGTAAAGTTGGATTTGGAGTTGTTGGGTTATTTGGAAAATAAGACTATTTGCGCTAGAATGCGTTTTAGTCGATTGTCGATGTTGCTTATATTGTTGTGGGTATTGTTGGTTGATAGTTTGGCCGGGTTTGAATTCCCGGATTGTTGTTGTTTGATATGGGCCAAGTTGAACTTGGTGGGATGGAGTATTTATAGGGGAGGTGCTGCCGAAATCTCGGTAGCCAAGTTTTATTTTAAGAATCCAATTCCAAAGGCACTAATCATGTTTGGTAAACATGACCAATTTGTAGATTTTGGCGAACTTGGAGCTTGAGTTTGGAGACGTGTACAAAGCGAAAAAGGTATGTAAAGCCTACCTCTTCTTCATATGGCATGTCCTAGTTAGTATAGGTCAAAATCCGACCCTCGGGAAAAGTCCTACCCCTCGGAAACGACACCTAAACTTATTCACTATTCATTCAGTAGAATTGAACCCAAAACTTGTGCTTTAAAGTAAAATGATGTTCAAACGTCCGAGACCCTTGGAATTGAAATCGAAATGTCTTGAAACCTTCGTGGATGACCCAATGGGACATAATGACCGTGTTTTCATGTTTGTCACTCGAGTCTCGATATACGTGCATACCGGACTTCCATTACTTGTTTTATTGAAACTTTATAATCTTTTTTAAGTTTTCTTGTGGTGTTGCTATTCATTGCTAGTCTCGTCTTATAATGCTTGTTCTTTCAAGGTGAGACGAAGTGACCGTGGTTATTCCATAAGGTAATCGGGGGCTACCGACCTTACGTCACCCCGATAGACACATGACTTTCTTTGGGTTCTTATGCATGCTGCTTATATGATATGTATATGACATGTATATGATATGTATATGCAAATGGGGAATTTTGGGGAATGGATACCTGTTGCGCTATAGACGCATTGCCACCTGGTCAGCTGGCGTAATTCCATCCCGGACGCGGGATGCCGGACGCGGGACACATGTGGGAAGCCGACGTATTTCGGCGACATGACTTGTTATTTTCACATGTATATGACACGAAATGTTTTGAATAAAAGTATATGATAAGCAAGCATGACATCCGCCGAAAGGCACTTACAGGTACAGATTATCCTTTATCTCACTATATGATCTTTGGTCTCACACGTTGTTATTGCTCATATGTTACATGCTTCACTGTATTATTTCTATGGCTTACATACTCGGTACACTGCTCGTACTGACCCCTTTTCTTGGGGGCTGCGTCTCATGCCACGCAGGTAGACAGGTTGACGGGCTCGACCCCTAGGAGCTTTCCAGCCGTACATTGAAAGGCGCTCCAGTTGTTCCGGAGCTACTATTTTTGGGTACTACTCTTATGTATATATTTGAAACACGATCGGTCCACTTGTAATTACATGTATTTTGTTTAGAGGCTCGTAGACAGATATGTACAGGTAGATGTTTCACAACCTAGTTGTCTTTGTCACCGTGTGATATGTCAGTACAGTTGTATATCACTACCCGTTTACATGTATGCTATTATCGGCGATGATATGGAAAAAAAATGCCGGTGTTCATACGGCCCACTTAGTAATAAGAACAAGATACCGAGAATGCACGAACGGAGTCGGGCCCGCATAAAATCATTATCATAGAATCAAATGATCATAAATTATCCTACGAGCATATCGAGGTAATCCAAATCAAATTCTTCAAAAGTCGTCGGATTACTAAAAGAAGAGTCGCGTAGACCCACGAACGGTTCGACCCGACAATGAACTATATCATACATCAAACAATTTACGAGCATATCGAGGCAAAAGTTGAAAATCAAATATTTCAAAGACATAAAACCAATATTTCATCATATCAACATAAAAGAATATTTCATCATATTAACAAATTCGAAATGAATAAGAGTCATAAACATGCTCGGATTGCGAGAATCGAATTTCCTCGAAGCTCGTGTCATAGCCTATTTGAAACTAAGGCATGCCAAAAGAAGAAAGGATTGGGCTTTACATACCTCGTACGCACTCAACGCTAGCTCAAACTCAAGATAAATCCAACCTACGTCTCGGGCTGCCCAAGGTCTACAAACAAGTCATAATATGCCAAACATTAGCTAGAGACATTTGGGCATTTAATTCCAATTTAGCCCTTAATTCTACGAAATTTGGGCAAAGATTTCCCCCAAATAGGCCAACCCCGAGAATTTAACTCGGCCAAATCAACAACAACAACAACAACAACCAACCTAGCAACATTAATAATCAATCCGAAAGGCAATACAACATTAATAACTCTCTTTTCCATCATTCAACAACTTTCAATATTTTCAATTTAACGGCTTACCTTCAAGCCAACATCAACGCTTATACATTCGAATACTAACCCGAACCCATACCAACAATATTCAAAGACATTCTAAGCAATTCATACAACATTTCAAACATTCCAAATAATACTCCCACTCACCCGAAAACAGTCCCCAACCCGAGAACACATCCATAACTCATCCCTCACTTCCAAATCATGATTTGCACCAACAATTCACATTCTAACAATGCTATTCTCATCAATATACAAATTACATTAAATGTACAATAACCTCCAAATCAGTCCGCAACAATTACAACATCAATTTGAGTCATTAAACTCTCATTCTCATCATGGAATTCATAACGACAACAACTAAAACGTTAAGCGATATTAATTCATTTCTTGTCACATAAATGGCCTACATTCGGCCAACACCTACCACAACACATATTAGATGATTCTCATTCATTTCTCCACACTACAACAATCACAACATGACTAACTAGACTTTAATTCATCACTTAATACAACACAACACACACACACCTCACACGGCTATACTACACACACAACCTCAATTCCAACTTACTATATTTCATGATTTTCATCCATTTTAACATACTACAACATGCATACAACCTTTATAACACATAAAACATAATCAATTCTTACCTTTCTTCTTCAACTCCACACTTTGCCTAGGGTTTGCAATTGACACAACGAATGGTTGGATGACCCGAACAACGCTTCCACGCTACTTAGGGACCTCAAATTAGTGGGTTTGCATCAAAAAAATAATTTTGGGATGGCTTGAATTGAACTTCAATTTTTTTGCTCCTTGGCCGAGAGCCAAGCCTGTTGTTCTTCAACTTTCTTGATTTTTTTCTAAGTGTTGAAATGAATAAAGATGACTTAGAAGTCATCTTTTAAGCTAATAAGCAAGACTTATACATGTGTCCCTTGGCCCACACAAGTGTTGGACCAATTAAAATTGTCCACAAATTGTGTGGGCCAACCACCACACCACACGGCCAAACAAGGAAAATTGCATGATTTTCAACTTCCATTAATTCCAATTTTGGTCCCAAATTTTCCTAATTGTTCCATGCCAACAAATTCATGAACAACTTATGTCTCAAAATAAAATCGAAGGTCAAAAGTCTCGACTTTGCATCCCGGAATGGTTTTGACCCTAACTTATCATAGTTAAACCGGATTGTCCCAATGTACAAAATACGGGATATAACATCCTCCCCCCCTTTAGAACATTCGTCCTCGAATGTTAGATTAACCTTACGGGATCTTATAAGCACTCGGGGAGTTTCTTTTACACAATTCATAACACAACAATTCATTTATCAAACAACATAGTCAAGTAAGAATTTAGATTACCCGTAGGCACCGGAAACAAGTGAGGATACTTCTTCTTCATCTCGCTCCTCGCCTTCCCAGTCATTTCCTCCCGGTTATTATTCCGCCACAAAGACTTTTAACGTGTCCACATCTTTATTCCGCAACTTTCTTACCTCGACGATCCAATATGGCTATAGGTCGCTCCTCATAAGATAGCTCCTTCCGTGACTGATATCATCTACAGAAATATTCGAGGGGTCACCAATACATTTACGAAGCATAGAAACATGGAATACCGGATGTACGCTCCCAAATCATTATGGCGTATCTAACTCGTAGGCAACCTTGCCTATTTTACGAATAATCCGATAAGGCCCAATATATCTCGACCGAGCTTCCCTTTCTTGCCGAATCTCATAACACCTTTCATAGGTGACACTTTAAGGAATACCCAATCACCAATCTGAAACTCTAAATGTCGACGGCGGTTATCTGCATATGATTTCTACCGACTCTGAGCCGCTAACAACCGCTCCCGAATGAGTTTCACCTTATCCACTGCCTGCTGGACCACATCTGGGCCAATCAACTCAGTCTCCCCAACATCAAACCAACCGATCGGTGACCTACACTTTCTGCCATACAACGCCTCATACGGTGCCATCTGAATACTGGAGTGGTAGCTGTTATTATAAGCAAATTCAACAAGCGGCAAATGATCATCCCAACTACCTCTGAAATCAATAACACAGGCCCGCAACATATCTTCCAATGTCTGAATAGTGCGCTCGGCCTGTCCGTCAGACCGGGATGAAATGTCGTACCGAGACTCACCCGTGTCCCCAATCCTCCCCGAAATGATCTCCGTAAATTAGCTGTGAAACTCGGGCACCTCTATCGGAGATAATAGATATGGGAACTCCGTGAAGTCGCACAATCTCCTTAATATAAAGCCCGGCATAATCCTCACGAGTAGTAGTCCGACCGGAAGAAAATGGGCCGATTTCGTCACCGATCAACAATAACCCAAATGGAATCATACCTCCGTGGAGTGCGAGGTAAGCCCGTAATAAAGTCCATATTAATGATTTCCCACTTCCACGACGGTATCTCCATCTCCTGTAATAACCCACCGGGCTTCTGGTGCTCGATCTTAACCTGCTGACAATTCGGGCACTGAGCGACGAACTCTGCTATGTCTCTTTTCATACCATCCCACCAATATAAGCATCTGAGATCATGATACATCTTCGTCGACCCTGGGTGAACAGAATAACGGGCATAATGTGCCTCGCCCATAACCTGTCGCCGCAACCCTGCAACGTCAGGTACACATAATCTGCCCCTGTGTAATAATACTCCATCGGATGTAATCTCGAACGGAGTCTTCTCCTGTGCCGGGGCTGTGTCTCTATACTGTGCCAGAATAGGATCCTCATACTGACGCCGCTTAATCTCTTCTGTAATAGAGGATTCAGTAATACCTCGAACAGAAACCCCAACATCTCCCGAATCAGCCAAACGAACTCCAAGACTAGCCAACTGATGGATCTCGCGAACCATTTCTTTCCTCTCTGATGGCACGTCCGCTAGGCTGCCCATAGACTTACGGCTGAGTGCATCTGCCACAACATTAGCTTTCCCTGGATGGTAGAGAATATCAACATCATAATCTTTCAAAGAACTCTAACCACCTCCTCTCGCCGCAAGTTCACCTCCTTCGTTTAAAGATGTACCGAGGCTCTTATGATCTGTATAAATATCAACGTGAACACCATATAAATAATGTCTCCACATCTTCAAAGCATGAATCACCGCGGCTAGCTCCAAATCGTGAGTAGGATAATTCTTTTCATGTTTTCTGAGCTGCCGGGAAGCATAAGCTATCACCCTGCCGTGCTGCATCAACACACACCCCAAACCAATACCGGAGGCATCACAATAAATCACATAGCCATCCGGTCCCTCGGGAAGAGTCGAACCGGAGCCGTAGTCAACTTCTCTTTCAAAGAATCGGAAGCTACGCTCGCAAGCATCGACCACCGGAACTTAGCTCCTTCGAGTCACCTTTGTCAAAGGCGCCGAAATCGAAGCAAATTTCTCTACGAATCTCCCGTAATAACCGGCCAATCCCGTAAAACTACGCACCTCCGTCGGCGTCGTAGGTCTAGGCCAATTTTTACGGCCTCAATCTTCTGGGTATCCACCCGGATGCCATCAGCTCCAATAATATGCCCCAGAAATGCCACTGAAGATAGCCAGAATTCACATTTAGAAAATTTAGCATATAATTTCTGGTGCCGGAGTGTGCCAAGTACCGTCCTCAAATGATCTGCATGTTCTGCTTCTGATCGAGAATAAACCAGGATGTCATCAATAAATACAATCACGAACATGTCTAAGAACGGTCTGAATACCCGATTCATCGTGTCCATAAATACCGCTGGGCATTAGTCACCCAAAAGACATCACTCGAATTCATAGTGCCCATATCGGGTCCCGAATGCCGTCTTGGGAATATCACCTCTCGTACCCGTACCGATGATAGCCTCGACCGCAGTTCATCTTCGAGAAACACCCGGCACCCCGCAACCGATCAAACAAATCATCAATCCCGGGGAGGGGATATTTATTCTTGATGGTTACCTTATTCACCGCCGATAATCAATGCACATCCGCAGCCGATCCATCCTTCTTTCTCACAAACAATACCGCGCTCCCTGGGTGATGTACCGGGCCGAATAAAGCCCTTCTCTAATAAATCTCTCACCGCTCTTTCAATTCTTTCAATTCTCCCGCAGTGCCATTCTGTACGGAGGAATAGAGATAGGCTGAGTATCTGGCAACAAATCAATAGCAAACTCTACCTCCCGCTCGGGGGGAAGACCTGGAAGCTCATCTGGGAATACATCTAAGAATTCATTAACCACTGGAACTGACTGAAGAGTCGGAGCCTCTGCTTCTAAATCATGAACACGAACCAGATGATAAATATAGCCCTTTCTGATCATTTTTCTGGCCTTGAGGTATGAAATAAACTTACCCCTCGGCGATGCTGTATTACCTGCCCATTCTATAACTGGTTCCCCTGGAAACTGGAAACAGACTATCTTCTTTTGACAATCAATAGTAGCATAACAAGAAGCTAGCCAATCCATACCCATAATCACATCGAACTCGCCCATATCTAACTCTACCAAATCCGCCTTAGTACAAATGTGCCACAGATAATCACCGAACAATCTCTATAAATCCGATCGGGCTATAATGTATCCCCTACCGGTGTAGCTACCTCAAAAGGCTCTATCGGTCGATTCTATCCCAATTTTATTAGCAACGAGGGGAGAAATATATGATAAAGTAGAGCCAGGATCAATCAATGCATACACATCTCGAGAGAAAACCAGTAATATACCTGTGACAACATTAGGCGACGCCTCCAGTTCCTGTCGGTTAGCCAATGCATAAATGCGGTTCGAAGGACCGCTAGAACCTGAAACTCCGCCACGACCCTCGCCGGCCCGCCGGCGCCGGTGTACCTCGCCCCGCAGGCGCATAGCTACCGAGGATGAAGATGAACCACCGGCCGACCCGGTAGACCGAGCCGCGCCGCCTGCACCACCTCTAATCGGACAATCTCTCATCAGATGGCCCTGACGGCCACAAGTAAAGCACGCACCCGTGGCACGAAAACACTCTCCAAGGTGCTGTCTCCCACAGTGGGAACACGGAGGTCTGGGGGGTCTCATCTGACTGCCGGAACCTCTGTCCAACTGTGAGCCTGAAAACCCCGGAGCTCCTCGGCTCGCCCCCGAATATCCCGCACCCTCCGATCTCCCCGCCGTGAACCGCGGGGGTGTGCCCCGTGCCGGCCGGGGAGGATATCTCGCTCGCCGCCGCCGAGGCCGCCGCGCTCGAAAATCCCCGCATACCCGCATGATCTAGCCCTCTTGGGCCGGCCCCGTCATCAACCCTATCGCCGGCGCCTCTCGCGTCGTCCTCCATGCCCCGGGCGTGGGCCCGTATACGGCAATATCCATACCGGCCGGGCCGCCATCACCAAGCACCGTCAACGAAGTACCGGTCCAGCCCCACTATATATCGGCATCCGGTCACCATGTCGCCACATATGCAGCGCATATCCGGCCGCCGAATCGAACTCTAAACCGTACTCCCGACCGGCTCGCCTCTCTCGCTTTCAACAAAGAATCTGTCTACCCCGGCCCGCCTCACCTCCGAGGCAGAAAATGGGCCGTGAAAGGCCTCGTAAACTCGCCCCATACGGCCGGAGGGGCACCCTCGCCCTCGGGACAAAGCATCCACGACTCATACCAATTAGTCGCTACATCGTGCAACCGGTATGACGCCATCTCAACCGACTCGTCTCGGAAGCACTAATCAATCGCAGGTACGCCGCATCCGTCGGATGAACTCACGAGGGTCCTCTCGCGGGCTTTGACCCGAAAACTCGGTGGGCCCACAAAGCAGAAAATCACGGCCCTCCGACTATCGCGCCCGTCTACACGATCATCCCCTCGCTCCCCGTCCGTGGACCCGCCCCGCTACCAACCGAGTCAATAACCGGACCGCCTCTCGCAGGGTCCCATCATCCGCCCCCGGCCGGGGGGCCGGAGGTACAGTACCGGTGCCGCGGAGCCGGCGGTGGAGCCGCCCGTGCCGCAGCTGCGTGGTCGCTCCAAATCCCTCCGATACCGGCGGCGTAGCGAACCAGCCGCCGAGGCACAATATCCGGCTCAACCGGGCACGAGCCCTAGTAGTCATCCGGCTCGCCGGTCTCACCAACCGCCGTAGACTTGCCCTTCGGGCAACCGTGGCCTTCCTGAGGCATCGCCGAAAACATAACATTTCGTCGAAAAGAGTCATCCCGATAACACAAACTCTATCGCACGATCTAAGATCGAAAGAAAGATAACATCCTAAATGCCCGTAGCCTTCCCGTTTATAGACGTGGTGCACAACACACCGATAAACAAGACTCTACTAGACACGGTCTGTAGACATTCCGAGGACGAACCGCTCTGATACCACTTCTGTCACGACCCAACCCCGTAGGCCGTGACTAGTGCCCGAATTGGGCACCCAAACACATTCATAAATCCGAGTCGCAAACAGATGGCTTATACAGACACAAATATCAAACGCTGTCTCATATTATATCAAACTGTCGCAAACATATCTCAAACACAACCATATATATATCAAAGCCGGCAAGGCTATCAAATGGCGCAACGGCCCAAAACATATACAAATGCAAGCCGACGAGGTCGCCACACACACTCGAACGGGATCGCCCGTAACATATAACATACAAACACAATCGTACGTAATGGGCATAACCCACATACATGTCCACGTACCTCTAAACAGACAAACGGAATCATATGACGGACAGGCCCCGCCGTACCCCCGAACAAATATATACAAATGCAACGAACGAATATATACCAAAATATGGCTCCGAATAAAAGTGAGCACTCCAAACAAGAAGGAGGGTGTCCTAAACAGTGGATCACCAACCGTGCGTCCGTACTCGCGGCATGAAACGCAACCCCCGAAGAAAGGGGGTCGCACGAAATATGTACCGAGTATGCAAAGCGTAAAATATAGTATACAAATCGAGTCATAATCGAAATAGAGATACGTAAAGTAAATGCATTTCCAAAATATCAAAATGTTTACTTTCAAAAATACAAATCATGCATAAGGCACGTGAAATATGGTCGCCCGCCCGTCGATGGCGCCATAACACAAGATAACACCGTAAAGTTTCAAATCTCCGTATCCCCGTCACATATCATACACATAACGCCATACACAAGATAACACCAAATATAAGTGGAACCCGCCCTCGAGCGAGGGCTCGGAACCATAAACACAAGATAACACCGAGTATAACAAAGTGCGCACGACAACAAAACCGGCCCGGGACTCGGCGAAAGATATAACAATGCACGAACGGAGTCGTGAGTAACCATATGCATAAAATCATTATCATAGACTCAAATGATAAGTAAAATGACCATACTTAAAATCGGGATATTAGTCATATCATATTTTGTCAAAAGTCATCGAATTACAAAAAGAAGAGTCGCGGGGCCCACGGACGGTGTTGACCCGAGTCGGGCCCGCCTATGAAAAACATACTTATCATACATCATACAATCACCTACGAGCATATCGAGGCAATCCGAGCCTTTCTGTGAAAGATACGAGCGTTCGTAGTTACGGAACTTTTTAAAAGCCAAACTTTTTATGCAAAAGTTGAAAATCAAATATTTCAAAGACATAAAAGCCAATATTTCATCATATCAACATACGAATTCCAAGAAACGAATAAGAGTCATAAACATGCTCGGATTGCGAGAATCGAATTTCCTCGAGGCTCGTGTCATAGCCTATTTGAAACTAAGGCATGCCAAAAGAAGAAAGGATTGGGCTTTACATACCTCGTACGCACTCAACGCTAGCTCAAACTCAAGATAAATCCAACCTACGTCTCGGGCTGCCCAAGGTCTACAAACAAGTCATAATATGCCAAACATTAGCTAGAGACATTTGGGCATTTAATTCCAATTTAGCCCTTAATTCTACAAATTTGGCAAGATTTCCCCCGTAAATAGGCCACCCCGAGAATTTAACTCGGCCAAACCAACAACAACAATACCAACAACCAAACTAGCAACATCAATAATCAATCCGAAAGGCAATATAACATTAATAACTCTCTTTTTCATCATTCAACAACTTTCAACATATTCAATTCAACGGCTTACCTTCAAGCCAACATCAACGCTTATACATTCAAATAATAACCCGAACCCATACCAACAATATTCAAAGACATTTCAAACAATTCATACAACATTTCCAACATTCCAACAATAATACTCCAATTTGCCCGAAAACCGCCCCAAACCCGAGAACACAACTATAATCCATTTCCTCACTTCCAAATCATGATTTGCATCAACAATCCATTCTATAACGATATCATTCTCATAAATATACAAATTACATCAAAATGTACAATAACCTCCAAATCAGCCCATACAATTACAACATCAATTTGAGTCATTAAACTTCATTTCCAACATAGAATTCATTACGACAACCACTAAAACACTAAGCGACATTAATGCATTTTTGTCATATAACATGACCCATTTTCGGCCAACACACCAACATGCACATATTGATAATTCTCACTCATTTCTTCACACTACAACAATTAACATAGTACATAGAACCTAATTCATCACTTAAACACAACACAACACACACACACCTCACACGGCCAAACCTCATACACATGGCCTCAATTCCAACTTACTATATTTCATGATTTTCATCCATTTTAACATACTACAACATGCATACAACCTTTATAACACATAAAACATAATCAATTCTTACCTTTCTTCTTTCAACTCCACACTAGGCTAGGGTTTGCAATTGACACAACGAACGATTGGATGACCCGAACAACACTTCCACGCTACTTAGGGACCTCAAATTAGTGGGTTTGTACCAAGGAAATATTTTTGGAATGGCTTGAATTGAAGTTGGTTTTTTTCCTCCTTTGGCCGAGAGCCTCTTTTCTCTTCAACTTCTTGGTCTTTTTTTTTTCTAAGTGTTGAAATGAGTAAGGATGACTTAGAAGTCATCTTTTAAGCCCCTAAGATGATTCATCCAAGTGTCCCTTGGCCCACACAAGTGTTGGACCAATTAAAATTGTCCACAAATTGTGTGGGCCAAGTCCCACACCACACGGCCAACAAGGAGAAAAATGCATGATTTCCATCTTTCATTAATTCCAATTTTGGTCCCAAATTTTTGTCTAATTGTTCCATGATACGTCAGACCGTGATATACTTATATGCAGGGATACCAAATTATGAAAATTATAAATCTATGATATGTATGTTAATGCTAGCCTACAATATGCCTATAAAATGTCTGATGTTAAGTATATGGTATGTATATATGTATATATGCTTTGATGACGTTAAGTTAAGATAAGCCACGATATGTCTATGAAAAGTATGGTAACGATAAACATATGTTATGTATGATGACGAATGCACGGTATGTATAATGATGAGTTTATGACATGAATGTGTGATATGTGTGATGATATAATTCCACCGCACCGAGAAAAGGATATATGACCACCACCCGGGTCTGCGTGCGACTACACCGTACCGAGAAAAGTATGGACATGACCACCACCGGTGGGCCGATACGATGGTACCCGGACGTGAACTAACAATGATGGTATGCATGATATGACAATGTGTGTATGGTATAATAATGCATGTATGAGATGATGATGTATGTATGATATGATAAGTGTGTATGTATGATAAAGACGAGGTACACGCCATGGTAACTTATATGAGATGTTATGTGTAATATATGTATAAAATGTATCCAAATACAGTTATGTCCTCGTCCCGTGCCACTATGATCTCCCTATTATATTTATTTCATTCATCCTTACATACTTAAGACATTCGTACTGACGTCCTCTTCTTTGGACGCTGTGTTCATGCCCACAGGTAGACAGAGAGGCGGTGCAGATTCGTAGGAGCTCTTAGCAGATTTACAGGAGCCCTCCCTTATTTCGGAGGTGCTATTTTGAGACATTATTTTGTGTATATATATTTTGGGCATGGCGTAATCGTATCCCATCCATATGTCTAGTATTCCAAGAGAGGCTCGTAGATACATATGTGTGTGGTAGTATGGTCCCATAGACTTCATGTATACGCAAGCATACGTATATTATTATTTTGATAGCCTAAAAGGATTATGTTTATACAAGTAAGTATGTTTTAAATGAAAATCATTTTTTTTATTACAAAATGATAAGATATGCGAATGGCGGTGATAAGACATTACAGAATGAGGGGTGCTCGGTGGTCAGGCCTGGCACTCATGGCCCGTAGTTCGGGTCGTGACATACCGTTTCCACCTCCCTTTGTCCTTGCTAGCCTCATCACCATCTGTGTCTGTCCTCCCCCTCTTACCCCTACGCTGTGACCCCTTCACTTTTAAAGAGTCAAAAGAAAAGTCACATTTAATATATCGATCGCCAGGCTGCAGGATATGCTCTGAACGCACTAATCAGGTCCTCGAGGATATGCTCTGAGCTTGTGTGATTGACTTTGGTGGCCATTGGGATCAGTTCCTACTATTGGCGGTGTTTTCTTATAATAACAGTTATCACTCGAGCATTGATATGGCCCCGTTTGAGGCTCTTTATAGGAGGATATATAGGTCTTCTATTGGATGGTTTGATGCTTTCGAGGTAAGGCCATAAGGTACAGATCTTTTGAGGGATTCACTCGATAAAGTCAAAGTGATTTAGGAAAAGCTCTTGGCTACTCAGAGTAGACAGAAGGAGTACACAGATCGAAAGGTCTGAGATCTTGAGTTCATGGTTGGAGAACAGGTTTTTTTGAAGGTCTCACCCAGGAAGGCGGTGATGAGGTTTGGGACAAAAGGGTAGCTTAGTCCCGGATTCATTGGTTCGTTTAAGATTCTCAATCGTGTGGGGGATGTAGACTATGAGTTGGCTTTGTTCCCAGGTTTGTCAAGTGTCCATCCAAAGGTTCCATGTCTCCATGTTGAAGAGATATCGCGGTGATGTTTCGTTTATAATTTGTTGGGATTCTGCCTTACTGGACGGGAATATATCCTATGAGGAGGAGCCTACTGCTATTTTAGATAGAGAGGTTGGTAAGTTGAGGTCAAAAGAAATAGTGTCCGTGAAGGTTCAGTGGAAGAACTGTCCCGTTGAGGAAGCTACTTGGAAGACAGAATCTGTCATGAGAAAGAATTATCCCCCAAATTTTTCACCGAGTCGTACCTTCCCGTTATTTTTTCTTTAGTCCGTTCGGGGATGAACGGTTGTTTAATTGGAATCGGATGTAACGACCGGCTAGCTAATTATGAGGGGTAACTTAGAAAACTAGACTCGTAGGAAATTTAGAGGCCGCGAGTGAGTCCGTAGCGTGATTTTATATGTCTGTACATGTTTTGATTACGTTTATAGACCTTGGATTGGTGTTAGGATTTTGCAGAAAATGGACCGCAATGCCGGGGGGACCGCCGGCAGGGTCCGTCGTAGCTAGTTGTGGGTTGCGTCCATGGGAGGTGAGACTTTAATGAGGTCTGCCATAGCGGGAGCTTTCCCGCTAATGCGAGACTCCTATACGGTAGACGGGATGCACAATCCGTGTTTTATATGGGGAATGGGTTCGGAATAAAGAATATAGCGGGAAAGCTCCCACTTGGGCTAAAGTGCGCTTGAAAGGTAAGTCTCAACCCTTGCCTTTGTTAATTCCATCATCATGATAGATTCCATGAGTAGTTAAAGGTCCATTAATGGTGAATGAAAGGGCTAAAACCTTAGAACTTAAGAAACCCTTGATTAATGAATGGGTTGTTGAATTTATCATTGTTTAATCATCTAGAAGTATAGATTATCACTTCCTAGGATAAGAACTTGTCTATTAATGGTTGAACTTGTTGAATAAGACCTAGCGTTTCATTAAAATGACAACTTTGGTATAAAAACTGCTTGTAAACGGGTTAAATGATTAGAAAACCTATGAACGGATATAATATGATTAATAGGTTAATATTATGATGAATTGTAGCCGCTTAGTGATAGTCGATCCATTTGAAAAGGGTAGAAGTAGTTGGGTTTTTTTCCCCCAAATTGTGGTATTGTTGGAGTAGATGATTGAATACTCATGCAGCTCTATACTTCTAGACTTTGAATGTTCGGAAGCTTTGCGAAAGGGGAAAGCTATTGCTGAGTGATTGCATTGTTCAAGTTCTTCTTAGAGGTAGGTTACAGTCTACTTGAGTTAGACTTTGATTAGTTGATTGTATGCGTTACGAAATTGATAGAAAAAGCAAGATTAGGGCGTCGGACATAAAGTGTGGTTCGTAATTACGACAGTTTAATATTGATTGATTAAATATGTGATGAACTGATATGAAATGATAAATAAGGAGTTCATAAATACTCTTGTCACAATAAATCCCTAACCTTTCGTGGGGCAAGGATCGGCACTTGGCATCCTACTCTGAACTGAAAGGACCAAATCAGAGTTCACGTCAGATTCCTAAAGGCAACATAAGGCTATACTATAAGCTATAGGGGTACAAGCACAAAAGATAAATATACTTACTGTGTCTAAACTAATCTCGAGTGTACGTGGCTTGCATATTATCCATAATAATGATAATTACTGCGAGACCCCGAGTTTTCATTGCCCGGAAAAAATTTAAATAAAACTAGACTTGAAAGGAATAAAGCTATGTTGATCTTATTTCACATGTTATGTGCGATGTTCATGACCTAATAAGTGGGAAAAAATTGGGAAAAACGAGGGGCAAAAATCCCGGAAAATTGGAAAATTTAATTTTTGGAATTTTTAAAACGAGGTCACTTCACCCAAAAAAAAGAATAAAAGAAGGGAAAAAGGGGCCCCCAAAGAGGGGGCCGGCCCAAACCTTGGCCCAAGCCCCTCATTTTATTAATTTTCCATGTGATCATTTTATTTTTTAATAAAAATTTAAAGAAAGAAAGAACAAGGAAGAAAACAACAAAAGAAACTTTGAGAGAAAAAGAGAAGCAACCATACGGCTGCCCCTTCTAGCCGAGAATCACCAAGAAAAAAAGTGAGGAAACAAGAAATTTTCATAGCAATTAACCATTAGAAGGTAAGGAAAAACATAGAGGGTTGCGGTTGGGGAAACCCCCTGCTAAAGAGAAGCCTAGCCGTGTGGAGGAAGTGAAAGGGGAAAAGGTAAGATTTCATGCCTATTTTCATATATTATGGATGATT
>NW_026715651.1:0-19333 GCF_029784015.1 Lycium ferocissimum | reverse complement strand
TGTCGTCGTATAACGTATTGTTCAAGTTGTTAATCTATGTATATCATTATGTTACTAATGTATATGTCAAAAAAAAAATGGTGCAGCTTCATATGGCCCACTTAGTAATAAAGGTAATATGATAGACAAGGGGTGCTCTTTTTCCCCATTTGATCGTACTCGTCACGGCCCCTAGACGGGTCGTGACAAAAAATCTGCAAATGGTCATCTTTACCAGTTACTATTCATGCAAGTTAACATTTCAACTTTAGTTAAGTATTTGGCTACCGAAATTTCTCAAAAGACCTCCCCTATAGATGTGACACCCCGAGATTCAACTCGGCTCAAAACAACCAACATCAACCAACAACAACATCAAGAACATCAACCACCACAACATAATACAATATAACCTATTTAGTCATTTTTCCAACATAAAGTTATAACCCTCATTCCAACCTCGCGTTTCCAACTCAAATCCAATATTTTCACATTCATTATTCGTCAAAAATCATTACAATACCATTCGGAAATATATCATAACATTTCTACAATATATACACAAGATATACAAATTATGCCAATTTTCCACCAAAAGTCATAACTTATTCAATTCTTCCGATCTTTAACATATAAGTTCATAACACATTTCCATCTTCCAAATTCATCAACATTACTCACAATTTGCACCTTAAGCACTTCATTTTCATAATTTCATAAAATCATGCTAAGACAACATAGGTTCCTATATTCCATTTCAAGGCGAACTTACATCATTTAACCTTCATTTACATTACAAGAATCACAACAACATAACTAACATATTAAACAACATTAAACCATTTCCATTTCATCACCTTACACCCCACGGCCAAACTCCATAATTCCAACCTCAACTAAATTCTTTCAACTTCCATTGCCAATGTAATTTCCATCATAACCATAGCTAGAATACAACATAAAATTCAACTCACCATAGCCATGCACATGCACACCTACACGGTCACCACACAACACACACATCACACGGTCTTGCACACTACCAATCACCATCCATGATTTCCATTCAATTCCACACATGATAACATATATATAAACTTCCATAACATGCAAGAATTCATCAAATTCTTACCTTTTCCAATAGGTTTCTCCTTGCCAATACAAGCACTTTCTTGACTTGAAAATTATACCACGTTGACGAGCGTCTTGCACTTGTTAGGAATTCAAGAAGAACAAGATTTTTAGATGCAAGTTGATGGACTTGAAATTTTTTTTTCCTTTTTGATATTCGGCCGAATGGCCTTCAAATGGTTGGTCTTTCTCTTGTTTGATTTTTCTTGAAGCTTCTTGAAGGTGAGCACATGCATATATACTCTCTTAATTAAACATCACATGATCAATTAAAAAAAATGGACTTGGGCCATTCTTGTAATACATGGCCGGCCACCTTATGGTTTGGGCCTCAATTTTTTTCTTCTTTTTTTTTGAGCCCAACTCGTAGTAGTTCTCGTTTTATAATTCCCGAAACAAATTTCTAAAATTCCAAATTTGCCCTTAGGCCTTCCCCGACATCTTTACGCCAATATGTTTCCATGAACAACATAGATATGTCAATTAAGATCAAAAATATTAACTTATGACATACGAGTCACAATTGTTTCAAATTTTTCGAATAGCCGAAAATGCCGGATATAACATCGTATCAGAGTATT
Organism: Lycium ferocissimum; assembly: GCF_029784015.1. NCBI lineage: Eukaryota > Viridiplantae > Streptophyta > Magnoliopsida > Solanales > Solanaceae > Lycium > Lycium ferocissimum. The sequence goes on along the minus strand of NW_026715651.1, from coordinate 17,642 downwards.
TATATCAGAATATTTGTGCCGGACTATTCATATCAGAGAGGGCCTACGAAAACATATCAAACTCGAAACTAAAGAACAGAATTACCCCAAGGTACATTTCATAAGTCGCGAACGATAAGTCATTTAGGAGAGAAATAAGACGACAGTCGTGATACGTACCTTCTTGGATGTTCTAACGGATTACGTCGAAGTAAGCTTTTTGAAACTGTTGGGATATGTCAAAATGTATCATAGGACCCAATGGAATAATTAAAACAACTATTGTCTAGCAGTCGGAACACTAACCGCGAGTTTTCTTTAATCATCGTACTGAAATAAGTCAAATAGATCAAGCAAGGGGGGTCTCGGGACTTATGGCCCCACCTCGGGTCAAGTCGAGTAACGAACATAAAAAGCATGGTCATTATGTCTCATAGGATCATCCACGAAGATTCCAAGGCATTTCGTTTTCATTTTCAAAAGTTACGGACGTTTGAACATTGCTTTACATTAACGCGTAAGTTATTGATTCAATTCTACGAATGAAAAAGGAATAAATTTAGGTGTCATTTCCGAGGAATGGGACTTTCCCGAGGGTCGGATTTTGACCTATCATAACTAGGACATGCCAAGAGAAGGAGAGGTAAACTTTACATACCTTATGTCACACCCTGATTTTTATTAGGGTGTGATGGGCACCCGCCCCCGTATTCGGAGCCGAGCGAACCCACTGACTCTTATTACATACATAGACTTTCGGACTCTTAATCAGACAAAAATGACAAGTACAACAACTATTCTGGAAATGGCCTTTGTAGTTTACAAAATTGACAGAATCTGTAAACATATGGAAATCTACTGAAAAATACAGAATGACACATCGGCTGATGGAGCCGCTCATAACTGACATTCAGAACCCACACTCTGTCTGCAAAGTCTCTAACAGATAACCAGAACACATAGCATACACACTTTGACTCGGCAGCAAAGACCGGGAGCAAAAAGGAGCTTGCCAACACCGCCGGAACATCTTCTATAATGTCTTACTCCTCTGGGTGTACCTGCGCGGCATGAAACGCAGCCCCCGAAGAACAGGGGGTCAGTACGAAATATGTACTGAGCATGTAAAGCATAAAGAAAAACGATAAACAGAATCATAACTGAACAGAGGATACAGAGCACAAATGTAATGGTCGGAGTATCAGAAATGCTTACTCATAAAACATAGGCAAATGCATAACAGAAAATATGCCATAGCCGGCCCCATTATGGGACTCGGCAAACAGAAAGTGGTCGCCCCCTGACGCTGGCGCCACAACATATCAGATCATATCAGAAGTGCGCGCATATCATAGCATATCAGATGGCCATATCATGTCATATCATATCATACCAGAGTGTGTACATGGCACATCATACACCACAACCCATGTACATATATACCTGCCCCCTCACACCGAGGCACGGCGAACAATGCAATGGAAAACGCTTGATAACATATCCTGGCCCGGCTCGGTGAAGGAAGCATTGAGGCATCCACGAGCGGAGTAGTGAGAAACTAAATGCAATATAAAACATAAATATACCGAGACCGGACGGGATAATCAAATGACATATCAAGAAAAGGGTCCGACGAGGCATAGTACATACCTTTTTGAAGCCGCGGAGGATTCTTGTCAAAATAAACTTTTGGGGTCATTTGTACACATCAAAATATATAAACATATACGAAACTTGAGCATAACTCGGATAACAAGTCATACGAAGAAAACTAAACGATGATTAAAATGTATGACTCCTTAAAGTAATTAAAATAATTAATACGGCTGTCATATAGTAATTAGAAAGGTAGCCAAGAGTTTCCTTTGCATTTTACTCAAAAACAAGCCAAACAAAACAATACAGGAAAACTCGGGAATAGTGGGCCCACCTCGGGTCAAATGAGGTGGCATACACATAATACGTACTTTAGTTTTCATAATATCACTTATAGAAGGTTTAAGATAGTCGGATTCAATTTGCACAAGTTTTTGATACTTAGACTACTTTTCTAGTCATTGGCAACATAATTAATTCAATTTCACTGAATGAAAAAGAGGCAAATTTGGACGTGAATTCCGAAGAGCAGAGTCATCCCCGAGGTCCAAATCCAAGCCTAGTACAACTAAGACATGCCAATAGAAGGAAGGTGGAGCTTTACATACCTTTTTGCCTTTTACGTTCTCCAAAACTCAAGCCTCTTTTCGTCCAAAACCTACAAATGGTCACATTTACCATATGTTAACTATAAGGCTTTAGGCATTCATTTTGAACTAATGTTTGTCTAACAAAATTTCGGCAGCACCTCCCCTACAAATACAACACCCCGAGAATACAACTCGGCTAAAATATCAACAACAACCATTCCAACAACATCAATTATCGACTAGAATCGCCTACTAACATAAATAGTCTTCTTTCCACATAAAGCGACAACTTCCAAACTAACTTCACATTTCCAACCCAATATCAATATTTTCATACTCATTACCCATCAAAATCATTCCAACATCATTTGGAGGCATTACATATGATTTTTCACATTATATCGCAAAATACACAAACTTCCATCAAATCATATTCAATCCGAAACTTCCATTTTTTGAAAAACATATTCATAACACATTATCATTTCTCAAATTCATTAACCACAACCACAATCTACACTTTAACAACTTCATTATCTTAATATCATAAAATCGCATTAATATGACATAATTTCTCTACATTCCATTTTCATGCCAACTTAACTAATATATCCTTCATATACATTGTGAAGATCACAACAACACAACTAACATGTTAAACAAAATAAATCCATCACCATTCCATCCATATATAGGCCACGGCCAACATGCAAATTTCCAACTTCATCCCATTTTCATTCAACCTTCATTTCCAATACAATTTCCACAATAACCACAACTAAATTACAACATAAAATTCAACTCATCCTAACTATACAACATTGCATATTTTCGGCCACATGCACACATGCACTTCTACTTTGCAAACTTCCATATTTCTATATATTCTACTCATTTCTATATACTACAACACAAACAAACCTTCATAACATAAATAGAAGGGATGAATTCTTACCTTTTCCTTCCAACTTCTTCACTCCCCTCAAGTGTTGAATTGAAGAAACAAGAACTCAATCTTCCAAAACAACCACGCCAAGTTGTAAAGGGACCTTGAATTAGTATGAAAACCACAAGAAAATAATTTTTTGAACAAGATTTCATGGGGGAAAATTCCCCCATCTTGGCCGAATGGCCATGGTTTCTTTTCTCCTTGTTCTTTCTTTTCTTTCTCTCAACTTTTCTTGAAATTTCTAAATAAGCATGGATGAATTCTTTTCATCCATGTGCTATTTTTATTAAGGGGTCATGTGCATGGCACACACCCATGTGCATGGCACATGCCCCGTATTATTGTTTTTTTTTTCATTTTTTTTTTTTTGAACAAATAATTTGCCAATTCCAATTTTGCCCTTGGCCTTTCATAATATTTCCTTGAGCCACTTTTAAATTTCCCATTTTACCCCTAGCCTTTCCTCATATTTCCACATCCAAAATTTTCATAACCAACTTATGTACCAAACAAAGTCAAATTATAATCTTGTCCTTAACTTGCCACAATTATCTCAAATTATCCGAACGCGAAAAATACGGGGTATAACATCCTCCCCCCCCCCCCCCCCCCCTTTAGAACATTCGTCCTCGAATGTTAAATTAGCCCTATAGGGACTCATACGTATTTCTGGGGGAGTTGCCTTTTTACGGTTATCGCACACAGTTCGTGCATTAATCAACGCAGTCAAATAAGTAATTCTGACTATCCGTAGGCACAGGAACCAAGTAGGGGTACTTCTTTTTCATCTCGCCTGGAGTTTTCTTAAGTCACCTTTTCCTCACTACTATTTGTCAAACGCACCCTAATGCGAGCCACATCCTTATCACCCGCTTTTCTTTCCGCCAACTAGGATCGTTATTGGCCGTTTCCCGTAGGCAGCCTCTTCTATCCCTCGAATGCCCCTCCACGGCGAATATTATAGGGATCACAATGTATCTACGACGCATAGACATGCGGAACACTAGATGCACCGCTTCTCAATTAGATAGTAAATCTGATTCATAGAAAACCTTATCTACTTCACGAATGGTCCGATAACGTCCAAGACATCTCGACTATGTTTTTCTCATAACACTTCTCCTGGGTGATATTTTTCGAAAATGTCCAGTTACCAACCCGGAGTTCTAAGCGTCGACAACGTCCACCTGTATATGATTTCTGTCAGCTCTAAATCGCTAATGACTGTTCCCGAGTGAGTTTCACTTTAGCCATTATCCGTTGAATTATATCCATACCAAGTAACTTAGTCCTGCCACTATTAAATTGGCTAACTGCTAACGCACATTTCTTGCCATACAGGGCCTTAAGTGGTGTATTCTGATTGCTATTATCAATAGTTCGACAAGTGGCATGTGTTCATTTCCATTGCCTCTGAATTCTATGGTACGGGCTCATAACTTATTTTCTAGCGTCTGGATAACACGCGCTTAGCTTGCCTCGCCGCTTAAGAGCGATGCGGGTTTAAGACTTACTTGTATCCTTAATTTCTTCCGGACGGATCTCCGAGATTAACCATATGCTTTAAGGTATTTTGTTCGACATAATAGGCGTGGACCCTTACGAAATTTCACTACCTCCTTGAGATATAATTCTACATAGTTCGTAATCTTGTTCAACCATTCTATGATTTCCTTAATCCCATCGGTCATATTCTTGGCATTTATTTCATATCACTCCGTTGTCTTTGATTCAAACTCTTTCATTTCCTTTTTCTACGATTTTGCTTTTAATCCCTACTGCCACTGATTATATTGTAATCTCAGCAAGAGTATGTAAACATACGCAAGTTAATCCAAGAAATGCCTTAGCATCGCCTTACTAACCTTTAGGTTGTTCCTTATCTTCCCCCTTTGTCTTACAATCAGTATTGGGAGGAATCTTTAATTGATCCCGGTCAAGTTCTGCTTACTTTTAGTACCGATTTCATTTTGGTAACACAGTCTAGACCATCTCTGCATTTTCTGTATCGCATTCAACATATCATAACCATACTGTTATTATTGGGTCCTTACATCTCTTATCGATCATGTACTCACTTGGTTTGCTTATTGTGCAAATGTTCGTGAGTTACATGACCATTCTTACATAATTTGCAGAACGTATGTTCGATCTCAATCATAGTCTCTCCTCTTTCGGATTTATTCTATCTTACGTATCCTATTCGTACCAAAGGCACTGATTCTATTTGTCGTATTCCTTTCTCTTTTACAAGCATCCACTACCTGGAATCATATTACTCACCACCTTCACCGACAATCCCTGGTACCACTTCAATTATCGTCTTGGCTCCCATCCGTTTGTTGTCGGTTTCAGACTGCACCAACTGGTTTCAGCATAGGATCTCACGGAAAATTCAAGCGTTCACATTAAACGCGCCATAATATCAGTTGATTTCCATCCTACCTTTGCGTCTCTCTTATCCGCTTCCCCCCTTTAGGGCGCTCCTCTATCATTGTCTAATTACCTTCCATCTTATATCTCCATTTAAAATTTTCAGACTCACATGTTTCTTTCCGAATGCATCTAGCATACCATACCGTATCCACGTCTTTCTTTTTCTTTTATAACTTAGATTACCTCCGTATGAAATTCTAACACCTTCACAGATGGTAAAGTTTCCCAATATCTCGTACAAAATCTAGTCTGATGGTTGGGGCTCAGGCAATATCACTATTGTAACAATTGATCCGAGCCATACTCTAATAATTTCCATTAGTGATTAGTGTTCAGATAACATCGTTGCGGCAACAACATATCCAAATTGTATTGTATTTATTCCCGTCAAAAGTTAGTGCGTATAATCATTTCAAACTCTTCATCCCGTAACATTTAGATTTAGACGATAAATATGCCAAGTTTCTTAATACCATCTTCCTTCCCATAAGATAGGTACCATCTACTTTTCCCAATAAACTTACAATATATCAGTCGTTTCACAAATCCTCAATTCTTGCTTCTTATGGTTTTCGCTGCTTCCACGATAAGGTCATATATACGCAATACGTCGTATTTCCTTATGCTTCATGTTCTCTCACTCCTTCGTATACCCATTATCAACTCACATTCTTACCCGAAATCATATTAACTTCATCTTAGTAGTGGTCTTGTCTTATGACTTTTTTGTCGCACTACCTCTTCTGTCCATAACTATGTATTTTCCATTTATCCCAGACTCATGGTCAATTAATTGCGCCCATCTTAAGCGCTCCCTTGGGTACTTCTCTCATTTCTTCGTCTAGGTCCATCTTTCCTTCCACGAATTTCATTTCTAATTCGTTAATCACAATTCGATAAACTGTTGCCAGGAGACATTCTTCAATCACCATCAGAAGGAACTAGAGCCTGGCAAGCACCGCAGGGCATCCTAGTGCTTGGTTCGCACGATTTACCTTCAGATTTACTCTTGAGTTCTGAACGAACTATTTAAATCGCAATTACTTACGCGTATGCTTTACATTCTTACATCATAGTCGCACTCGGTTACAGGGCATTATTGCCCGTCAATTTGGGCCTCCTTCTAAAGCACAGTATGATTGGAACATATTCTAGCCCATTTAGACAAGTTGCGGATTCGCCGTTCATATATTTTCTTCAAAGCAAGGTTTTTTTTTCCAAATGAAATTAATGCCCCTTACAGATGGCGTGGGAGGTGTTTCTTAAAACTTAGTGCAACATAACATACTAGTCTTTCTATTCCTGTTCTTATTATTATTTCCATCAACATATAACCTTAATTCCACGCTTTTCCCTACAGAATGTAACAAGTCTTTTTTTTTGTACGTTCTATAGCTCACTTTTCTGTTCACACTTCACCCGTGCGTTCTAGTCACATAAATCATGTCGTATTTCGTCGCTAGACGTTTCTTATCTTCGTGCCCATCCTCATTAAGGTTTCTATCTATTCCGCATATTCTAATTTCCTTTTGGTTATCCTAACTTCCCATTCATCTCATACATCTACATTTATGGAACCCTTAATGCACTTCCCAGGGGGTCACCCATCCCAGAATTGCTCTGGTCGTAGCACGCTTAACTTTGAAACTCTGATAAAATACGATACTCCAATGCCAGTATAATCGTGTCCGCTTCGCCACATGACCTTTATTACATAATTCTGGAGCATTGAAGTCTTACAGATTTCGGGACTTTCTCGTAACACGTCCCTTTTTCCATATTTACTGTTTTACCCTCCTTATTCTATAATATTCATCTTCCGTCCTAACCTTCCAGATTTCCCATAACAATAAATATACCTTCGTCGTCATTACTTATAATTATTTCGGGTGTTGTCCTGTCTAGATCTTCACCTACCACCCCTACATAATAATTCACCACAAAATTGATTGTCGGTTGTCACTAAATCCGCTAACAGACTTTGCTGCTACTAAGCATTGAATGTGATTCGTCTCGATCTTTCAAACTATTAACTGTCTTTCCTATAATCATTTTTCACGGCACACCCAAATTCATAACTCTTCTGAACAGCGCATCTCATTTATTGTCTACTTACAATATCTTCTTTTTCCCCTTTTTGATGTATCCGACTAAATATTCTAATTAGCCATTTCAGCAAAATCTCTTTTATCATGCTTGTTGTTCAAACTCTGTACACATCAAATTCTGGTGATGCCTCACAGAACATACAGTTACATAACGCATCCCCGTTATTCAAAACTTCCAGTTTCCAGTAGCAAAACAAATATATCAAAATTCATTTCCGTAGCTTTCGTGTCATCACTTACTTTCCTCCATCGTATGTAAAGCCCACATATAGGAATTTCATTTTCCTATGACTTGGCGCTATCGCACGATCTAAGACAGAAAGAAGGTCAACAATCCCTAAATGCCCCGTAGCCTCCTGTTTATAGATGTGGCGCGCTTCACACCATAAACAGGACTCTACTGGACACGACTTTGCGTACAACCCCTAGGACGGCACTGCTCTGATACCACTTTGTCACACCCTGATTTTTATTAGGGTGTGATGGGCACCCGCCCCCGTATTCGGAGCCGAGCGAACCCACTGACTCTTATTACATACATAGACTTTCGGACTCTTAATCAGACAAAAATGACAAGTACAACAACTATTCTGGAAATGGCCTTTGTAGTTTACAAAATTGACAGAATCTGTAAACATATGGAAATCTACTGAAAAATACGTAATGACACATCGGCTGATGGAGCCGCTCATAACGACATTCGTAACCCACACTCGTCCGCAAAGTCTCTAACGAGATAACCGTAACACATAGCATACACACTCGACTCGGCAAAGCACTCCGAGCAAAAAGGAGCTTGCCAACACCGCCGGAACATCTTCTATAATAGCTCGTACTCCTCATCGGGTGTACCTGCGCGGCATGAAACGCAGCCCCCGAAGAACAGGGGGTCGCATACGAAATATGTACTGAGCATGTAAAGCATAAAGAAAAACGATAAACAGAATCATAACTGAACAGAGGATACAGAGCACAAATGTAATGGTCGGAGTATCAGAAATGCTTACTCATAAAACATAGGCAAATGCATAACAGAAAATATGCCATAGCCGGCCCCATTATGGGACTCGGCAAACAGAAAGTGGTCGCCCCCTGACGCTGGCGCCACAACATATCAGATCATATCAGAAGTGCGCGCATATCATAGCATATCAGATGGCCATATCATGTCATATCATATCATACCGTGTGTGTACATGGCACATCATACACCACAACCCATGTACATATATACCGCCCTCACACCGAGGCACGGCGAACAATGCAATGGAAAACGCTTGATAACATATCCTGGCCCGGGCTCAGTGAAGGAAGCATTGAGGCATCCACGAGCGGAGTAGTGAGAAACTAAATGCAATATAAAACGTTCGACATATACCGAGACCGGACGGGATAATCAAATGACATATCAAGAAAAAGGGTCCGGACGAGGCATAGTACATACCTTTTTGAAGCCGCGGAGGATTCTTATCAAAATAGGACTTCAGAGGTCATTTGTACACATCAAAATATAAAACATATACAGAAATTCGGTAGCATAACTCAGATAACAAGTCATACGAAGAAAACTAAACGATGATTAAAATGTATGACTCCTTAAAGTAATTAAATCTCGGTTGTGAGACTTTAAAGTAATTAGAAAAATAACCCAAGAGTTTCCTTTGCATTTTACTCAAAACAAGCCAAACAAAACCGTATAGAACACTCGGGATAGTGGGCCCACCTCGGGTCAAGTGAGGTGGCATATACATAATATACACTTTAGTTTTCATAATATCACTTATAGAAGGTTTAAGATAGTCGGATTCAATTTGCACAAGTTTTTGATACTTAGACTACTTTTCTAGTCATTGGCAACATAATTAATTCAATTTCACTGAATGAAAAAGAGGCAAATTTGGACGTGAATTCCGAAGAGCAGAGTCATCCCCGAGGTCCAAATCCAAGCCTAGTACAACTAAGACATGCCAATAGAAGGAAGGTGGAGCTTTACATACCTTTTGCGCCTTTTACGTTCTCCAAAACTCAAGCCTCTTTTCGTCCAAAACCTACAAATGGTCAAGTTTGCCATATGTTAACTATAAGGCTTTAGGCATTCATTTTGAACTAATGTTTGTCTAATAAAATTTCGGCAGCAAGACCTCCCCCGCAAATACAACACCCCGAGAATACAACTCGGCTAAAATATCAACAACAACCAATCCAACAACATCAATTATCGGCTAGAATCGCCTACTAACATAAATAGTCTTCTTTCCACATAAAGCGATCACTTCCAAACTAACTTCATGTTTCCAAACCAATATCAATATTTTCGTACTCATTACCCACCAAGACTATTCCAACATCATTTGGAGGCATTACATATGATTTTTCACATTATTCGCAAAATACACAAACTTTCCACCGAAATCATAACTCACCCGAAACTTCCATTTTTTTGAAAAACATATTCATAACACATTATCATTTCTCAAATTCATTAACCACAACCACAATCTACACTTTAACAACTTCATTATCTTAATATCATAAAATCGCGTTAATATGACATAATTTCTCTACATTCCATTTTCATGCAAACTTAACCCATATATGCCTCATTTGCATTGTAATGATCACAACAACACAACGAACATGTTAAACAAAATAAATCCATCACCATTCCATCCATATATAGGCCACGGCCAACATGCAAATTTCCAACTTCATCCCATTTTCATTCAACCTTCATTTCCAATACAATTTCCACAATAACCACAACTAAATTACAACATAAAATTCAACTCATCCTAACTATACAACATTGCATATTTTCGGCCACATGCACACATGCACTTCTACTTTGCAAACTTCCATATTTCTATATATTCTACTCATTTCTATATACTACAACACAAACAAACCTTCATAACATAAATAGAAGGGATGAATTCTTACCTTTTCCTTCCAACTTCTTCACTCCCCTCAAGTGTTGAATTGAAGAAACAAGAACTCAATCTTCCAAAACAACCACGCCAAGTTGTAAAGGGACCTTGAATTAGTATGAAAACCACAAGAAAATAATTTTTTGAACAAGATTTCATGGGGGGAAATTCCCCCATCTTGGCCGAATGGCCATGGTTTCCTTTCTCCTTGTTCTTTCTTTTCTTTCTCTCAACTTTTCTTGAAATTTCTAAATGAGCATGGATGAATTCTTTTCATCCATGTGCTATTTTTATTAAGGGGTCATGTGCATGGCACACACCCATGTGCATGGCACATGCCCCTTATTATTTTTTTTTCTTTCTTTCTTTCTTCTTTTTTTTTTCATGAACAAATAATTTGCCAATTCCAATTTTAAATTTCCCATTTTACCCCTAGCCTTTCCTCATATTTCCACATCCAAAATTTTCATAACCAACTTATGTACCAAACAAAGTCAAATTATAATCTTGTCCTTAACTTGCCACAATTATCTCAAATTATCCGAACGCGAAAAATACGGGGTATAACACCTTAATTGCGCCTTACGCTCGTCCAAACTCAAATCCCGTTTCGTTCAAAACCTACAAATGGTCACATTTGCCAATTACTATTCATAAGGCTTAAAATTCCAATCTTAACCAATACTTGTCTGCAAAAATTTGGGCAAGATCTCCCCTATACATACAACATCCCCGAGATTTAACTCGGCTCAAAATATAGCAAAGAACAACAACCCAACAATGCCAACAACATCAACAATCATCACAAGATACGTTATAACATAAATATTCTTCCTTTCCACATAGTTCAATAACTTCCATTCCAACTTCACAATTCCAAGCCAATATCAACATTTCTATATTCACTTACTAATCAAAATCATCCCAACACAATCCGGAAGTATTCCATATCATTATACAAAATATTTGCAAAACATACAAAAATTCCACCGAAATCATAATTCATTCGTAACCTCCATTCTTCGACATAGTTTATGACACATTTTCGTCTCCCAAATTCATCAACAACAACCATGATTCACATTTAAGATCTTACTTTCATAATTACATAAAAATTATATAAAAATCACATAATTTCCCATAACAACCTACAACCAATTTCAATGCCAACTCAACCCGTTAAACCTTTATTTACGTCGTAAACGCCACAACGACACAACTAACAAACTAGATAAAATATAACTCACCATCCCCATACCACTATGGCTCACGGCCACACACACTTCACACACACATACACGAGCTATGCACACACATATCACCATTCCATAATCCTCATCCAATTCCAATCATTATAACATGTATACCTCTTCCATAACATAAAAGAATAGAAATCTTACCTTTTTCTTCAAATTTCAACTTGCCGCAAACGTTGTTCTCTCGCTTAACTAATTGTACCACGTCGAAGGGCGTCTTGAACTTGTTAAGAATTCAAGAAGAACAAAATTTTTGAATCAAGATTGAAAGACTTAGAAATTTTTTCTTTTTCTTTTCTTTTCTATGCTTGGCCGAATGGCCTTTGCACTCTCACTCCTCCTTTGTTTTTTTTTTTTCTTGAACTTTCTAATGGATGAATATGCATATGATCATCCACTTATATTAACAAGTCACATGATTGATCACATGACCATTTAAATGGGTTGGGCCAAGGCCTCTTGGCCGGCCACCCTTGCACTTTGGGCCTCATCTTTCTTATTTATTTTTATGAGCCCAATTCATTAAGATCTTATTTTTGTAATTCACGAAACTAATTTCCAAAATTCCGATTTCGCCCTTAGCCTTCCCCGATGCTTCCGCGTCAACACTTTTCATAAGCAACAACATATGTATCAAATGAAATCAAAATATGGCCTTATTCCTTACGAGTCACAATTATTCCAAAATTTCCCAAATATGCAAAAGTACGGGACATAACACCTATAGTAGGAAGTGAGAAAGTCAAAGGGGTGAATAAAGAAAGGGAAAGGAGTATGACAAGATAGGCTACAAGTGAATGCTAGTATGGAGGGGATATGTGAAGTAGCATGAACCAGGAGAAGGAAAGACCGTGGCTAAGATTGAATATACTTTATACAAGCCGTATAAGAGTAGTTATGTTACCTATGAATATTTATATGCTAGGGATGAGACCAAGCGAATACTTAATGAGAAAAGTTTGGATTCAGTAATAACAATACGGTTATAATATTCGGGTGCATTAAGGAAAGATGTAAAGGCTTTAAGCTAAATTACCGAGATAGAATTAGTACCGAGGGCAAACAGATACGGCTATGGTTGAACCAAAGATCTATCCCGATACCGGTTGTAAGATAAGAGAGGCGAAGACAAAGTAAAACATAAAGATTAGTGAAGCCACGCTAAGGTGTTTCTTGGGCTAATTTGAGCACCTTCGCATATTCTTGTAAAGATTGCAACATAACGTGTGACAGGAAAGTTGAGAGCAAGATCTGAGCAAAGGTACAATAGAAGAGTTTGAATTAAAGATAAAGAAATGACACGAGATAATGTTCCTAGAATGTTACAAGTTGAGTAAAGGGGATTATAAGATGATTTAAGCAAGATGATCAGAACTAGCTGGTTACTAAGAGATGGTGAATTTATATGTCAAATTTTTTTTTTCAAAATTATACTAGCTGATGATAGTTAAAGCAGGGAGCGGCTATGTAAAGTTATCATATGAGGGGACTTCATCGCTACTTGATAACTAACTCCAAGATAGAAACTAAGAGCAAAAAGGTAGAGTGACGGTTAAAGTCTTTTAAAAAGGAGTCGAGAAGAAATACCGGAGGCTGAAGATCCTAGAATATGGATTTCATTACAGGCTTACCTCACACTCCACAGAAGTATGATTCTATATGGGTTAATGTAGATAGACTGACAAGATCAGCTCACCTTCTTCCAGTCAGGACCATTTATCCAGTTGAAGCCTATGCGAAATTATATAGAGAGACTTCATGAAGTTCTCACATCTATGATCTCAGACAGAGGGGCTCAGTTTACAACTAACTTCTGGAGATCACTCCAGAAGGGATGAGGTCACAAGTGAATCTCAATACAAAGATGTCACCCTCGGATCGACGGATGTACCAAGCGTACTATTCAGACGCTAGGATATATGTTGCGAGCCTGTGTTATTGGTTTCAGAGGCAGCTGGAATGATCATCTGCCACTTATGGAGTTTGCCTATAATAATAGCTACCATTCTAGCATCCAGATGGCACCGTATAAGGCCGATGGCGAAAAGTGCGATCACCTACCGGCTGGTTTGATGTTGGGAAAACTAAGTTAATCGGCCTGCAGATGATTCAGCAAGCCATTGATAAGGTAAAACTTATTCGGGGAAAGGTTATTAACAGCTGAGTCGACAGAAGCCATATGCGGATAATCGACGTCGACACTTAGGGTTCCAGATTGGCGAGTGGGTATTCTTGAAGATATCACCCATGAAAGGTGTAATGAGATTCGACAAGAAGGAGAAGCTTAGCCGAGATATATTGGGCCTTATCACAGTATTCGTAAGGTAAGCAAGGTTGCCAATGAATTAGACCTACCCTGATCTGGAAGCAGCACACCCAAGTTGTTTCATGTGTCTATGCTTCGCAAATGTACGGACTCTTCTAGGGTATTCTCTGTGGATGATGTCCAGGTAACGGAAGAGCTATCGTACGAGGAGAACCCTGTAGCTATACTGGATCGTCAGGTAATTAGGCTGCCTACTAAAGACGTGGCTTCTGTTAAGGTATTGTGGCGGAATGATAACAGGGAGGAAATGACTTGAGAAGCTGAAGAGGAGATGAAGAAGAAATATGATTGGTAGATGAGACTGCATGTTATAGTAACAAAGGAAACCCCCCTGAGATCCTTATAAGACCTTATGAGACTAGTTTAACATTCGAGCACGAATGTTTTAAAGGGGGGAAGGATGTTATATCCCGTATTTTGTACATTGGGATGTTTTAAGCTAATCGCGATAAGTTAAGGACAAGGCTATTTTTCGATTTTGTTTAATGCACAATTTGCTTATAAATTATATTGATGGAAATAATGAGAAAATTAGGGGCTAGAAGTTGAAAAAAATATTTCATGAAAAAGGCCACAAGTGGCCGTGTGTTATATAATATACCACCCATGGCTTGGCTAATTTTGATTGCCTTAAGCCATGAGTGGGGGCATATGTCCACTTTGTATGGGCTATGTATTTATATATATAGATGAGGGATGACAAAGTAAGACTTATTCATCATTTTACACAACTCTAGAAACTTGGAGAAGAGAAGAGAGAAATTCGGCCATGGCTAGCCGAATTGGAGCCCTTGAATATTGATCAAAAAAATAATTTTCTTCTAGTATTCCAACCAATTGGAAGGTCCCTAATAACGTGGAGTAGTTGTTGGAGCAATCAAAACGTTTGTTGTTGCAATTTACAAACCCTAGCCAAGTTGGAAAGCTAAGGGGTAAAGGTAAGATTTAATCTCCTCTTTCATGTGTTATGGATGGTTTGTGCATGGTGTAGTGTGTAGAAATGGATGAAATTTATGGAACCCTAGGTGTTGGTGTTGATCCGTCCATGTGTTGTGTTGTGTAGGAGTGATGAACTAATTTTACTTAATATTTTTAGATTATTGTTGTTGGGATTCTATGATGTAAATGAAGGTTTAATGGTTTAAGTTGGAGTTGTGATTGTTTGTGGGCTGTTGTAGAAGCCAATATGATGTTAATATCATTTCTTGCATTTGCGTGAATAATGTTGCTAACGTGTGGTTGTTAGTATAGTTCAAGAATTTGGAAGCGAATAATGCGTTGTTGTTATTCCTATTGAGTTTGGAAGATTGTGGGTTGTGTGTATGTGGTTGATTTGAATGTAGATGAAATGCCGTCGAATTATGTAGGAGGGAGCTACTAATGTTGGAATACGTTTTGAGTTAATTGTTGATATTGTTAGTATGGTTGTTGGTATTGTTGTTGATGATTTGCCCGAGTTGAATTCTCGGGGTTTATTGAATTTATAAAGGAAATGCTGCCCGAATTTCTATAAATGAAGTGCTAGCTTAGGATTGGATTCTTAAGTACTTATAGCTAATGTTTGGTATCTACTGACGTTGCTGTAGATCTTGGGAAGCCCGAGACTTAAGTTCGGATTAGCTTAGGAAGCGAACAAGGTATGTAAAGCTATCCCTTCTTTCTTTTGGCATGTCTTAGGTGTAAGTAAGATACGATACGAGCCTCGGGGTAACTCTATTCATAAGTTCCGAGCATGTCTACGATTCTTATTCACTTCTTGATATTAGCCTCCTTAATATGGTCGAGCCATTGCCTCGAGTCTTTTGTATGATTGGATAGTACATGATGCATAGAGAGATCCTATTCCTAAAGGGTTCTAAAATGAATAATGTCCGTAACTTTCACAAACGGGCTCGGATTGCTTTGATTCGTTCGTAGAGGATTCTATAACGAATAATGTCCGTAACTTTCATGGGCGGGATCGGATTGGGTTGGTACAAGTGTCACGACCCAACCCTGTTACATCCCATAATTTCGTACATTGGGACGTTTTAAAATAAATGCGACAAGTTAAAGACAAGACTATTTTAAGATACGAAGTAGAGACTTTAACTTCCAATTTTGTTTCAAGTCACAAAATGCCCATAAATTTCGTTTTGGTATAGAAGCACTAATGGAAAGTTGGGATTAAATTAACCATGGTAGATTATTGAGTGGGATTGAAAACTAAATCAGTCCATTAAAATATGCCATAGTCGTCGTGTAGTATAATGGAATGGTCAAAGAATATTTGACCCAAATGTTAAGGGACACTTGTCCAACCCTTGCAATGCATATATAAGGTAAAAATCTGACTCATTCCACATTTCACAATTCATTCTACACATTACAAGTTAGAAATATAGTGTTGGAGAGAAAGAGTCTCTGCCAGAGCTAGCCGAAAGTGAAGTGGTTCCAAGTTGATCCAAAATCAGTTTTTCAAGCAATTTAGCTCCCTTATAGAGGTATAATAACGTGTAGCATTCATTGGTATAGCAAGAACAAGTGTTAAATTTCAAGAAATGGATTTGAAGGCTTAGCCGATTGAAGCATTGGGTGATAAGGTAAGAAGTTGATCCCTTTTCATATGTTTTGGTGATGAATTGAATGTTTATGATGTTGCATGTTGGTATTGGACTGTTTTTCTTGAATTTGAGGTAAGCCGTGTAATATAGACTTAGGTGAAATGATGCTTAATCTTCTTGTACATGTATTGGGAATGAATTGAATGTGTTGTAGTATGGATGAAATGGATGAAAAGCATGAAGTTGTCAGGTGTGTAAAGCCGTGTAGGACTGCTTTAGGAGTTATGGACTGTTTTGTGTCATGTTTTAATTGTTGTTGTTATGGACATTGTGGTATATTGTATGCCTTGTGGTATATGTGAATTTAGGGGAAAAAGGAACGATTTATGGGAGGTATAGAAACACTAAAACCGTGACCTCGTTTTTCAAAAGGGAGAAAAATGTATGTTGAATGTTGATTTACTTGAAGTCCTTGTGTTGTGTTAGGATGTGGTTAAACATGAGGTTGAAATGTAAAAAGAATTGATATGTGTTGATAGAGGGAAAACAGTCCAAACCGTGGATCGTTTTGGTAAAAAGAAGGAATTAACTTGTCTCAATGTTGATTTGATTGTTGTAATTTCTATAAATAGGAGTAGATATTATATGGTTAAAAATTTGGAGTTCAAGTTGTTGTGGGCTGTTGTAGGAGTTAAGATGTTGCCAATATGATTTCTTGTGATTATACGAACATTGTTGCTAGACATCTTGTTGTTGGTTGGATGAAGTTGAAGTCGCGAGTTATATAGTATGTTGGTCGGACTGTTTTGTGAGTAATGTACGGGCTGTCCGGAATTCCTCGTAACCTAATCGTAGTTTTGATATATCGTTATAGGATAAGGTACTACCGGGCAGCAAGTACAAGTTATAATACGACTAAACGCTAAAATAGA
>NW_026715650.1:0-19432 GCF_029784015.1 Lycium ferocissimum | reverse complement strand
ACAATTATTTGGCCACATATTGAAAGTGGGGCCCATGGACAAGTTGGCCCCCTTTCAAGAAAATTCTAGCAAATTTCATCTTTTTTTTTTCATGAAAAATATTTTCCCTTGTTCCAAATTTGCCCCTAGCCTTTCTCCGTATTTCCACGAGTCATTATGCAAATTTACCATTTTACCCCTGGCCTTTCTTAATATTCCAACTTTACAATTTTCCATACGCAACTTGTGTCACTTGCCTTGACTTACCCGAGGGTCCAAAATACGGGATGTAACATGGTCAGCTTTCCAGTTAGCATGTATACATTACTAAAGGGAAAAAGCAGATTTTTAACCAAAAAGAAAAAAGAGTAACCCTCTCATATAATCTCAGCTTGAGTAACAAATATTGTTTATGATGACTTGGGGAAGTTGAAGCTTCAGTGGTTGTTCATTTTGGTTAGGTTTACTTTGTGTACAGGAAAGGAGATTATTATCGCTATCTTGCAGAGTTCAAAAGCGGTGACGATAAGAAAGAGAGTTTGATCTTTCATCAAGGCTTTATCGGTAATGGTTTGCTTGTACCTAACTTCTTGTAGAAAAATACAGAAGTGCACATATCAGTGTCCACCTCCTTTTTCTTGGTATCTGCACTTTGAGAGTTGTTTACTGTGTTTGAATGATTGCATTTACAACAAACATATGTGGTCTTTGAGATAGAAACTCCTATCTTGAGGCATGATTGATTCTGGCATTTGTAACCCCATCCCAAGGCTATACATAGATGTTGTTTGTGGTTGCTGTTTTCCTAGGATAATCTGGTGTGATTGAGTTGTTTGTGGTTGCTGTTCATAGATGGAAGCTGACTCTCACACTTTGTGTGATTGAGTTGCAGCTTTGGTTCAAAGAACACACAGATGCCATGCTGAAATTTGGTGTTGTTCTTGCACTGAAATGACTGCATTTTGTTAAAAAATGAATCTTTGAGTAATCAGAGCATCGTCGATTTAATTTCTGCTGTTGACTAGCATTTCTTGTGAAATCGTAGTCTTTGGCTTCCTCGAATTGAATGACTTAAATTCAGGCTTTTGACCTCTTAAAGACTAAAGTACCTTTATATGAATGTGTGCATAATAGGTATATACAATGTGTGTGTGTTTGTCTGTCTGTTTGAAGATTGATCTCAATGCAAGTGACTCGTTTGAGTAGGTAGCATCATGACTGTCCGGATTTATTTAAGGATGACTGTTTAAAACAGCCTTATTCGTTGTTTAAATTTTGCAAAACACCCAAAGCATGCTAAACTGTCATGACTGTGACATCCGGCTTTGGATATTTTGACATGCTTTGGATTTAACCATGTCCACATTTTTTTTTGTAGATATGGCTCGAGCGCAGGTCGAGGTAGCGGAGGTCGTGTAGGAAAGTCCTCATTAAGGTGTGATTCTACTGGTCGTGCAAACATGCCTACCATTCCCATTCCAACCACAGTTAGTCCTCAACAAGGTGGTACGAGTTTCATAGGTGGGCCAGATCCTATAAACCAAGTTCAAACTGTACGTACGCCACCGGTTCAAGCCTCAGGTCTGTTTATTGATCCTCGTGACTTTTTCTTTCTTCTTGGCTGTGGTGACAAAAGTGTTCCTGCAAGATGGGTGGGGAAGGGGTAGTTTTTCTAGTTAATTTGGCATTTGGCATAGCATTATGGTTTTCTATTGAGCTTTTTTTGCTGAAATAAAGATAATCTTGATGGGCAGCATCAGCAACCATAATTTAAACCTCTCAGTTTCCTGCATGTGGTAGCAACTACTGCCTCTCATAATATAAACTATAAATTGTAGGTTTGCTTGTGTAACAAGCAGATTTTGTAAATCAAGCTGCAGATTTTGTAAATCATGATTAGTCATATTTGTAGACTTGCAAACAGCTTGTATAAAAACCTCTTTACTGATGGTTGCTTTAATTTCCTCACGTCCACATTTTTTTGTAGATATCGCTCGAGGAAAAGGTCGAGGTAGCGAAGGTCATGTAGGAAAGTCCTCACTTAGGGGTGATTCTGCTCGTCATGCAAACATGCCTACTATTCCTATTCCCACCACAGTTAGTCCTCAACAAGGTGGTACGAGTTCCATAGGTGGGCCAGATCCTATAAACCATGTTCAAACTTTAGGTACGCCACCGGTTCAAGCGTCAGATCACAGTAGTAACCCAACCATCCCTGAATTATCTCCCATTACACCTGATCCGAGCAACGTAGACGAGGGTACATCAAACCATAGCAACACTCAGCGAAGAAGAGTCCGGTAGTCGTCGTAGCGGCGGGACACTTACACTTGTTACTCTTACTCCTGCAGGGTTAGTCCGTGCTTGTATTTTTTTTTTTTATATATAATTTGTGGTAGGCCTTGAAATAATATTTTCAAATTTATGCAGAGTGGTTCAAAAGACTTTTAAAATGTAATTTGTGGCATCTGTGAACTTTCCTAATAACCTATGAAGCCTGTGATGCTTGTCTGGGGTCTTACATTGAAAAAATAAGCATGTTAACTTCATTTCCTGTCAAATTTGAACCTACTGGTGCAGTTAAAGATATTGTGAGATGTGAACCATGAAGCATGATCCTTTGCTTAACTTATGTGAAAGAAATCCTGGATATAAATGAATAGAAGTCCGCTTAGGATGTTGTTAAGACGATGAACTGATGAGCATAAAGACCGTGTTTAGCATAATTGTGCGATTAATTGATGCTCGTCGTTTATCATTCTTAAGTCTATTAATTAAGTTTGTTTAAGCAAATCATTCAAAGCAAGTCATTAGTCAAGTGAAGTTTTAATTTATCAACCATGTGTTCTCACCATCAATGGTATGTTCACTTGTTATTAATTTAATTCCTCACCGATACATACGTAGTCTGTTCCAAACAAAATTTTCAAGTGTGTCAAATTCATAATGCCAAATTCATTTTACTCTAGCTTCAAAACTAGCCTGTTCCTGTGATGCAGTGGAACCAGCTGCTAGTTGCGCTATTCAAACTCCCATAGCTGTTACTCCTTGTGTAATAATGCTGAAATTGAATCCTTTGAGCCCTTCTATTGCTTTCCACCTACTGCACATAACGCTGTTGTTCTCCTACCACCACTACAGCAACAACCAACTCCTAAGCTGTTGTCACACCCCAATCTTGATCTGGGTGTGATGGGCACCCGACCCCGTAACCGGAGCCGAGCGAACCCGCTGACTCTTACTATGTGCTGAAATTATTTTTTTTTGAACCTTTATAGCAAACATACTTAATAAAATTACTCATACATAATAGGCCCCTTTCGTTGCTTTTAAATCGAGTAAAATATGTAGCTGTACAAACTCATATCACAACACCAATTAACCGTTCCCAAAACCCGGACTGTCGTACGCAAAGTCTCTAACGTAATCCGGAATCCTAGCACGTGTACTCCGACTCGGCTACACTCCGGTGCCAAATGGAGCTTGCCAACTTTGGAACATCTTCTATACTAACTTCAATCCGTCTGGGTGTACCGCGCGCATGAAACGCACCCCCCGAAGAAAGGGGGTCAGTACGAGCAATGTACTGAGTATGTAAGGCATGAATAGTAGCATAGTAAAGAGATATAACGTGTTATATCCCGCATTTTTGTGCGTTCGGATAACTCAAGGTACTTGCGGGAAGATAATAAGCGAGGTCATATTTTATTTTGTTGAAGCATAAAAGTCGTTTATGAAAACCTTGAAGTGGAAATAATAAGAAAGGCTAGGGGTAAAGAGGTAAATTCGCGAAATGACCCGTGAAAATATGGGGAGAGCTTAAGGGGCAAATTTGGAATTTTGGAAAAAATTTATTTTTCATGGGTTGCAAGAGAAAAAGGCTTGGGCCTAAAATTAATGAATTGGTTGGGCCAAGTGATCATCCAAGTGGTGTGGGCTTAAGCCCACATAAAAGCTTAATGAATAAGCTTAAAAGAAGACTAAGTCTTCATGAATTGTCACAATTTCTCTAGAAATTTCATGAGACTAAGAACAAAAGAAAGAAGGAGAAAGGGAGATATGGCCATACGGCCTTTGTGAAAAAAAAAAGAAAGAAAAACCGTAGAAAAAAAAAAGAAAGGGAGAAGGAAGAGAGGAAGTTCTCAACGTGTGTTTCATATCCAAACCACTCCTTGGAGGGTTCTTGACATAGTAAGCTATTGGAACCAAGGGAAAACACAATCTTGGAAAGTCTTCCATTATAGCTAAGTGAAGAATTCAAGCAAAAAGGTAAGAATTCATTCCTCTTTTATATGTTGTGGACGTGTAAACATGTTGAGGTGTATGAAAATGGATGAAATTCATATGGTGGAAATATGTAGGTGTGTGGCGTGACCTTCAAAGGCAATCCGTGTGTGTGTATGTGTTGTGTGTGTTGTATTGTGTTGGTTGTTGTTGTGAAGTGTAGAAACTATGAAAATTCATGAAAATATGGAAGTTTGCATGTCAAGTGTGTATGCTTGAAGGTGGCCGTGGGTGTGCTTGTATATATGTAAAGTGTGTTGAATCTTATGTGGTGTTTTAGTTGTGGTTGTGATAGAAATTACATTGGCCATGGAAGTTGAAAGAATTTGGTTGGAATCGAAAATACATGCCATGGCCGTGGGCTATGTTGATGTTGGAATGGAAATGAATTAATGTTGTTTAATATGTTAGTTGTGTTGTGGTGATCTTTGCAATGTAAATGGAAGTAAAATGATATAATTTTGCATCGATTTGGAAGTGTTGAATGAGTTGAAGTATTATATTGGAAAGAAGGTTAATGGTGTTATGATGTGTTTTGTTGAAATTGTAATGTAATTGTTGGCTATTGTGTTGTTAGTTTGGCCGGGTTGAATTCCCGGATTGTTGTTGTCGATGAATTCGCCAAGTTGAACTTGGTGGGATGGTATATTGTTGGGGAAGTCTTTATCCGAAATTTCGGTAGACGCATAGCCACTTTGAATCTTAACTTGTAGATTCTTGAATTGACAATTGGTAAACTTGACCAATTTGTAGATTTTGGCGAGATTCGGACGGAGATTTGGAGCCGTGCAAGAGACGAAAAAGGTATGTAAGGTTTCCCTTCCTTTCTTGGCATGTCTTAGACATATAGGCCGGATTTCGCGCCTCGGGACTTTCCTAACTCTAGAAACCCGCGATTGAAAATAGTTACTATTCATTCAGTAGAATTGAACTAGAACTGTGCAGAATGTTGGAAAAAAGCCTCCCAAACCTCTAGAACTTGCATAAATAGGACCCGTTTACCCTAAAGCTCTCATAAGTAATGTCATGACACGTACTATACGTAAATTGTGTATGCCGCCTCATTTGACCCGAGGTGGGCCCAATATTCCCATTTTCCCTATTGCTCCGGTTGACTCATTTTGGAGTAGAGTCCAAAGGAAACTTGTGATCCTTGTTTCGATTATCAAACGACAAGTTGTGAACTGTCTTAATAGAAATATGTCTATGATGACCATGATAACGATGATGCTAAGGAAGAGAATATGTCCACGATAAGTAAGACATAAATGGTTCCATGACTGAGAATCCTAAGCTAAGAACCCTGTATGAATGTGAACGTATTAAATTAACTTTTGTGACATCCATAATTCCACCCTATGTTTCCTTCAACACTATTCCTTGTTGATAGTTTCACCTTATCGTACTCGTTCCTTCAAGGTGAGACGAAGCGACCACGATTGTGCCATAGTGTAATCGGAGGTTTCCGACCTTACGTCACTCCGATAAAGTTATAGCTTTTACTTGGGCTCTTATGCATGCTTAAGTTAAGGCTGTTATACCGTGCCTATACGGCCGGGCATGTCACCGCTACGGCGGCAGCCAGTGGATGATTATACCGCGCCTAGATGGCCGGGCATGTCACCGCTTATGCGGACTGCGATGTATATCTTTGGTCCCTAGAGGGCCGGGCACGACCACCACTAGTGGGCGGCACGAGACAATTACCCCGGACGTGGGAGGCCCGGACGCGGGCTAACGATGTTATGTGACCCAGACAGGCTATGATGCCTTATGCAATGTAGGCAGAGTATGTATGTATGTATGTAAAGATAAAGGTAAGCATGCGTGATTCCGCCCTCGCGGCGTACGCGGCTTCTGACCATGTTTTTATGTGCATCTCTGGTATTGTTTCTTTATATTACTGTTCTTGTTCCGTTCTTTGTTATCATGCTATGATTTATGCCTTACATACTCGGTACATTATCGTACTGACGTCCCTTCTTGTGGACGCTGCGTTTCATGCCGCGCAGGTCAGCAGACAGGCGGACTTGATCGTTAGAGCTCTACCAGCCGTACACGACAGCGCTCCAGTTGTTCCGGAGCCTAATTTCTGTGGTACTCTTTTGTATATATTTTCGGGCACGACAGTACTCGGCCCTTTTTATGTATAAGTGTATTATGTCTAGAGGCTCGTAGACAGATATGTTCAGTCGGTTATGTACAGTTAAATATGTGATATTTTGGCATCTTAATGCCGTTGTATGAAGCGATAGCAAAGCTAGCTAGTTTATGTTCATAATGGCGCTGCTGATGTTAATGTTCGGTTTGAAAAAAAATATGGCACTGTTTGCACGACTTGCTAAGAGGTACAGGTAAGACGGTAGGTAAGGGGTGCTCGGTACAAGTATCGGGTACTCGTCACGGCCCCTAGACGGGTCGTGACATAACGTATGAATAATAACATCTCAGGCATTTAGGACTAGTCATGGGATAGAAGTAACCTGTACATATGGATGCCTTCTTGGCAATTGCCGTGTATGCTTAGACTTTTTCTCGAAAAAGAACGGTATTCCTTATTCACATATGCGTAAACGAACATTTCGGTTAAACAAGATCCTTTAATCATTCGTACGTACGCCGAATACCTCGGCTCTCCTCCCCCTTCCCCACAGTATCCCAACAAGTCATACAATGCACGTTCGGTGTTTCTTATTCTTGTACATAGAAAACGAGATACCTTTCGGAAAACAGATACTTTTACTCGCATTTACGGACGCCGAATTCATCGGCTCTCCCACCCCCCTCCCCAACAAAGGTCCCAAGTATATCATATTATATATATATATATATATATATCACACAAACAGACGCCGCGTACGGCTCTCCCATATCCCGCGTCCGGGATGGTAAGCCAGCTGAATCAGGTGGACACAGTTGCCCTTCCCCATTCCCCATATACATATACATTCATCAATATCATGTATAATATACATTTATCATATAAGCAATATGCATGAAATTCCAAGAAAAGTCATGTATCAATCGGAGCGACATAAGGTCGGTAACATCCGATTGCATTATGGAATAATCGAGATCATCGTGTCCCACCTTGGAGGAACGAGCATTATAAGGTGCGACCGTTAAGGAAATATAATACCAGTCACTACTTGGGCACGCAAAACAAGTTTCAGGTCAATCCGGTTCAAAGCATAAGAAAGTTATGAGCGTTTGAAGTACGTAACCTTTAAAATAGTCATTATCCAGGAATAGCTTAACATTTCATATCGTAGTATCATCATTGTCATCATAAAGCCATAGTCGTCGTTTTAGTCATAAAACTATCAAAAACGTAAAACTTGGATTTTGGAGAAAAATGAATATTTTTGAAAACATTTATAAACTTTTAAGAAGAAAATCATACTTTGAAATCATAATTTCTAACTTTGGAAACAAGGACGTTATGGGAGCATTCATAAAGTCGCAATGTATGATTCATGCCACAAAAAGAAAAGGGACGAGCCTTAACATACCGCGCCGCGCCTTACTAGCTACGCTTGTTCGTCCAACTTGTTAGTCTACATGCAAGAAGATCGGTACTATCGTTAGATTCATCGA
The DNA here is from genome assembly GCF_029784015.1 of Lycium ferocissimum. Taxonomy (NCBI): domain Eukaryota; kingdom Viridiplantae; phylum Streptophyta; class Magnoliopsida; order Solanales; family Solanaceae; genus Lycium; species Lycium ferocissimum. The sequence continues at coordinate 11,572 of NW_026715650.1, read as the reverse complement.
CATACACTTTTCTTAACCTTTCAAGTACATTCACTTATGGTCTGCCGGAATTTCGGCAGCATCTCCCCTATAAATATACCACCCCGAGAATCTAACTCGGCTCAATTCATCAATCAACAACAATCCGAGAATTCAACTCGGCCAAACCAACAACAATACCAACGATCTTACCAACAACATTCCATTTATATTCAATTCAATTCAATTCAATTCAATTCAATTCAATTTAATTCACATAATCTTTCAACAACTCAATCAACATTTTTCTTTACCCGAAACCTTCCAATTCAACACAAACCACACATTTCATTATCATTCATATACGTTAACTTCAACAACACCTTTCATTTTTCATCGCATAATCCATAACGACAACAACTAAGATGTCAAATTACATCAATTTACCTTAACTTACCAAATCGCCTACTATTCGGTTACAACAACTTCTTACACATTTTCATGCATTTTCATCCATCCCTTTACATTACTACAAAAAACAACATTCCACATGGAATCAATCCACCCTTTCCATGCAACAACAACCAAGAATACTAAATAAGATCAATTTACCATGTCTTACAAACACACCCTACCATTCGGCCATGGCATGACATACACGACCACACACCCCCACATCCACATTCTCATTTATTTCATTCATTTCCATGCACTACAACACTCGTAAACCATCTTTAACACAAGAAAAGAGAATTAGAACTCACCTTTTTCCACTCCCTCCTTCATTCGGCTAGGACAAGGTTTTGCAAGAACAAGAATTTGGCTTGATTCAACAACTACTTCATGTTGTTTAGCACCTTCCAAAGAGTAGAAAACATGGAAGAGAATAATTTTTCTTCATCAAAATCTCATGGCCAATTTTGGCCATGCTTAGCCGTAGCTCTCTCTCTCTCTCTTTTTTTTTTTTTTTTTCCTTTCTTTCTTTCTTTCTCCCACTCTTCAATTAAAAGATGAACTCCCTCATCTCTATATATATATATATATTCTCATGGCCATGTGAGGGGCACATGCCCCTCTCTAGATTTTTCTTTTCTTTTCCTTCCTTTTATTTTTCTAGAATTTTCTTTATTTTTCCATGGCAAAGATGACTTATTTTGTCATCATTTTCATTCCCTTTTTTTTTGTCACATGGTCAATATGGCCCCTTGTTGGAACATTCAAGAGACTCATGTGAAATTCCCGTTTTACCCCTCGACTTTTCTCAATATTACCATTTTGTCCCTGACCTTCCGCATTATTTCCACGGCCCATTTTGCGAATTCCTCTTCTTGCCCCTAGCCTTTCTTAATATTTCCGTCCAATAATATTCATAAATAATATTCATAACCAACTCGTTCATTAAAATTATTTTAGAACATAGTCTTGTCCTTAACTTTTCACCATTGCCCCACAATATCCGAACGTACGAAATACGGGCTATAACATCCTCCCCCCCTTTAGAACATTCGTCCTCGAATGTTCAACTAACCTTATGGGTGCCATAATATTTCGGGAGGGTTCCTTTTATAGCTGCTCTTTCCTTCATGCCCGTTCTTTATCCTTTAGCTCGTTTTCCTTATAACCGAATTCCTTGACCTTTTCATAAGTCCTTGTTCGATATCATGGGTCTTCTAATTTACTAAACCAACACATTACCCTTGCCTTTCTCAGACCATCTTTTTTTTTTTTTTTCTCTTATCGTTCATCACCACGGAAACTATGTCGGGGTACGCAATCTTTACTTAACGATCCAATGCGGCTGTATGCTATTCCTTTATCCTCAGGTCTATCTCTTAATATACTCATTGTTACTTCACTTCTACTTTTCTCCCAAGTATTCTTGCGACACACCGACATTTTTGTACTCTGGTTCCAAACTAATAGGTTTCCTTTTTTTTTTTGGTACTTGATAGTGTTGCGATTCCTTTTTAGGTCTAATATAATATGGTCTCCCCCCCCCCCTTTTGGGGGCTCCTTATATGCTAACCGCCTTCGAGCACATTCCTTTCTCTTGCTATTTCTTCATACGGGTCCTAAAGCTCGTGAACTATTCCTCCATATATCTTTCAAGGCCAAAGTCTTATTAGATCGTCGCTAAGCTTAATCACTCTTTTTCTTACTTCACATTCCCCTGTCTTAGTCACTATTCCTTCCGCCTTGCTTATCAAAATCGGTCTTCAAACCTTGTACACTCCTTTCCCCGTTTCCTTTTATCACTTTCTGTTCCTTTTCACATGTCTACTTTGAGTCCTTACCCAAACAATCTCGCGCTTTGCCGTTAGTTTCTCTCGGGAGCCTCTTTTACTAAGGTTTCTTACCTTTCGCCTTCTTTCGACACTTTGTTCTCTTTGTTTTCCACTAACACACTCTCTTTCCTTCCCAACTATCACCATATTAGACCTTCCAGCCTTAGTCCACAACAAAATAATGACAGCCTTCCTTGTAGCACTTATACCGTCCACTTTCGCTGTCACTTGGGCTTCGATTCCCTTACTCGACTAATGCCTTCCTTACCGTAGCGCCGGTTGCTGGGACTCCTGTATCTATCAATATAATCATATGTAAAATATTCTACACATTCATGTGTATATATATATATATGCATTATTCACTACCCCACAAAATACTTTCAAACATTGTTCAAGCCTATCCAACTTTCCCGGTTATGATACACTTTTTGTCTCCTCACCGGGCTAGTCTGCCTCGTCTCACGCGACCTCTTAAGGTTTCTAGCCATTCCATACACTCTGGTTTTCCTTAGGTTACTCTAATCTCTCATTCGTCTCTTATACTTAAATTTATGGAATTCCTTCATACTTCCCAGGGGGGTCACCCATCCTCCCACCTTAGCACGCTTAACCTCGAAACTTTGGTGGGATTCGGTGCCTTAACACTGATATTTCCGCGTCCGCTTTCTTACATGGCCTTTACTACTCGATCCGAAGCCAATCAAAACTTTATAACTTCCGGGACATTTTCGTAATACGTCCTTTCTTCTACAATGACCGTTTTACCCTTTTCTCTTCTCGATATTCACTTTCTGCCGGTGCATGACTATTTCCTGTCTGGCGCCCAACTCCACGTAACAGAACAAATATACTCATCCACCTCACCTCTTTTGACTTCCATATCATTCCTTACCTTTTTCCGCCGATACTGGGCGCCTACGAAAATCGACGATTAGCATAAGGAATCTTATTTCCTATGACTTGGCTCTATCGCACGATCTAATGACAGAAAGAAGGTCAACCATTCCTAGATGCCCCGCACCTCCTGTTTATAAATGTGGCCGGCTTCACACCATAAACGGACTCTACTTGGACACGACTTTGCGACAACCCTTGGACCGACCACTCTCGATACCACTTTGTCACACCCCAATCTTGATCGGGGTGTGATGGGCACCCGACCCCGTAACCGGAGTCGAGCGAACCCGCTGACTCTTACTACGTGCTTTTTTTTTTTTTTTTTTCTGAACCTTTATAGCAAACATACTTAATAAAATTACTCATACATAATAGGCCCCTTTCGTTGCTTTTAAATCGAGTAAAATATGTAGCTGTACAAACTCATATCATAACACCAACTGTCTCCCAAAACCCACGACTCTGTCTGCAAAGTCTCTAACTGTAATCCGGAATCCTAGCACGTGTACTCTGACTCGGCTACACTCCAGGCCAAATGGAGCTTGCCAACTTCGCTGGAACATCTTCTATACTAACTTCAATCCGTCTGGGTGTACCTGCGCGGCATGAAACGCAGCCCCCGAAGAAAGGGGGTCAGTACGAGCAATGTACTGAGTATGTAAGGCATGAATAGTAGCATAGTAAAGAGATATAACGTATGAATAATAACATCTCAGACATTTAGGACTAGTCATGGGATAGAAGTAACCTGTACATATGGATGCCTTCTTGGCAATTGCCATGTATGCTTAGACTTTTCGAAAAAAGAACGGTATTCCTTATTCACATATGCGAGAAACGAACATTTCGTTAAACAAGATCCTTTAATCATTCGTACGTACGCCGAATACCTCGCTCTCCCTCCCCCTTCCCCACGTATCCCAACAAGTCATACAATGCACGTTCGGTGTTTCTTATTCTTGTACATAGAAAACAGATACCTTTCGGAAAACGGTACTTTTTACTCGCATTTACATACGCCGAATTCATCGGCTCTCCCACCCCCCTCCCCAACAGTGTCCCAAGTATATCATATTATATATATATATCACACAAACCGACGCCGCGTACGGCTCTCCCATATCCCGCGTCCGGGCATCCCGCGTCCGGGATGATAAGCCAGCTGAATCAGGTGGACACAGTTTCCCTTCCCCATTCCCCATATACATATACATTCATCAATATCATGTATCATATACATTTATCATATAAGCAATATGCATGAAATTCCAAGAAAAGTCATGTATCAATCGGAGCGACATAAGGTCGGTAACATCCGATTGCATTATGGAATAATCGAGATCATCGTGTCCCACCTTGGAGGAACGAGCATTATAAGGTGCGACCGTTAAGGAAATATAATACCAGTCACTACTTGGGCACGCAAAACAAGTTTCGGGTCAATCCGGTTCAGCATAAGAAAGTTATGAGCGTTTGAAGTACAGAACCTTTAAAATAGTCATTATCCAGGAATAGCTTAACATTTCATATCGTAGTATCATCATTGTCATCATAAAGCCATAGTCGTCGTTTTAGTCATAAAAACTATCAAAAACGTAAAACTTGGATTTTGGAGAAAAATGAATATTTTTGAAAACATTTATAAACTTTTAAGAAGAAAATCATACTTTGAAATCATAATTTCTAACTTTGGAAACAAGGACGTTATGGGAGCATTCATAAAGTCGCAATGTATGATTCATGCCACGAAAGAAAAGGGACGAGCCTTAACATACCGCGCCGCGCCTTACTAGCTACGCTTGTTCGTCCAACTTGTTAGTCTACATGCAAGAAGATCGGTACTATCGTTAGATTCATCGACATACACTTGTCTTAACCTTTCAAGTACATTCACTTATGGTCTGCCGGAATTTCGGCAGCATCTCCCCTGTAAATATACCACCCCCGAGTCTAACTCGGCTCAATTCATCAATCAACAACAATCCGAGAATTCAACTCGGCCAAACCAACAACAATACCAACGATCTTACCAACAACATTCCATTTATATTCAATTTAATTCAATTCAATTCAATTCATTCAATTTAATTCACATAATCTTTCAACAACTCAATCAACATTTTTCTTTACCCGAAACCTTCCAATTCAACACAAACCACACATTTCATTATCATTCATATACGTTAACTTCAACAACACCTTTCATTTTACATCGCATAATCCATAACGACAACAACTAAGATGTCAAATTACATCAATTTACCTTAACTTACCAAATCGCCTACTATTCGGTTACAACAACTTCTTACACATTTTCATGCATTTTCATCCATCCCTTTACATTACTACAAAAAACAACATTCCACATGGAATCAATCCACCCTTTCCATGCAACAACAACCAAGAATACTAAATAAGATCAATTTACCATGTCTTACAAACACACCCTACCATTCGGCCATGGCATGACATACACGGCCACACACCCCCACATCCACATTCTCATTTATTTCATTCATTTCCATGCACTACAACACTCGTAAACCATCTTTAACACAAGAAAAGAGAATTAGAACTCACCTTTTTCCACTCCCTCCTTCATTCGGCTAGGACAAGGTTTTGCAAGAACAAGAATTTGGCTTGATTCAACAACTACTTCATGTTGTTTAGCACCTTCCAAAGAGTAGAAAACATGGAAGAGAATAATTTTTCTTCATCAAAATCTCATGGCCAATTTTGGCCATGCTTAGCCGTAGCTCTCTCTCTCTCTCTTTTTTTTTTTTTTTTTTTCCTTTCTTTCTTTCTTTCTCCCACTCTTCAATTAAAAGATGAACTCCCTCATCTCTATATATATATATATATAATTCTCATGGCCATGTGAGGGGCACATGCCCCTCTCTAGATTTTTCTTTTCTTTTCCTTCCTTTTATTTTTCTAGAATTTTCTTTATTTTTCCATGGCAAAGATGACTTATTTTGTCATCATTTTCATTCCTTTTTTTTTTTTTGTCACATGGTCAATATGGCCCCTTGTTGGAACATTCAAGAGACTCATGTGAAATTCCCGTTTTACCCCTCGACTTTTCTCAATATTACCATTTTGTCCCTGACCTTCCGCATTATTTCCACGGCCCATTTTGCGAATTCCTCTTCTTGCCCCTAGCCTTTCTTAATATTTCCGTCCAATAATATTCATAAATAATATTCATAACCAACTCGTTCATTAAAATTATTTTAGAACATAGTCTTGTCCTTAACTTTTCACCATTGCCCCACAATATCCGAACGTACGAAATTTGTTGGCTTTTTTTCGATATAAACAAATACTTGATGAAGAACTAAAAGTAGTATCAATGACTTAAATCAGTATAGCCTCGAAATTGACCTTTTATTTGTTGTTTAGGAACTCTAATTGTCTTTTTTTTTCATGTTCGTTACTTGACTATGAGACTATATGATCATTTATATCCAAGTTGTATGAAACTCTTTTGTTGGTAATCATGAGACTTCAATTCCAACGAAAAATGGATAAATATCTCGCTCTCTTATCTTTGGAATTCATTTCTCTTTTTATTTGGTAAAATTGAATGGTTAGTATTCTTGATGTTTTAATTTCACTAATTATTACAGAAAGATATCAACAAATATTACGAAAAATCACAGCCTCTTACCGATATTGATCAATGTGAAGCATATTACGAAGCTGCTGGGGGAACAAGGAAGAGAAGAATATATGGTCTTGGATCTCAAGCACAAAGTTATTATGGGCCGAATCTTTGCGTCAATTTTGGCTTTAATGCTTCAGCATCAGCAGCACCTTCAACTTCTCAATCAGCACCTACAGAAAATATGGAGGAGTTAGTGATGCGATTGATTCCTACACTGACTGATCGCTTGCTTCCTTTATTTATTGAGAAGGCACGTGGAGTGATTTCTTCACCATCACATCATCCAGATACTCCTGTCGACAAACCATCAGTTGTGACACCCATAGTGCCTCCTCCTACTACTGCTAACGTTGACGATGTTGATCCTTTAGTTTCTGATGATGATCGTAGTCCTTCACCCATGCATTAGTTTTTTATGTTATCTGCTTTTTGTTGGAAAGAACAAACTTATGCACAAACAATACTTGATGGATGTGTGGGTTCTTTTGGTAGTTGATAACTCGGTGTTGTCGGTGTTTTGGACTTAACGATTGGGATTTCGCTATCTATTTTGAACTTTTTTTATAAATATTATTTTATGTGAATGTCAGTTATTTTTAAGGGTATTTATTAATTTGTATTTAGTATGTTTCAACAGGCGTATTTAAAAAAAAAAACAGAAGAAAAATATTTGTGACAGATTTGCGACGGATTTTGGTCGTTGCTAGAGGGACAAATATTGTATTGCCGCTAAATGCAGCACAAATAATTCAATATTTTGCGACGGATTAGCGACAATGGTTTTCGTCGCTAATTTACTAAAACGACGAAATGAAATATGAAATTAGTCACGAATTCATAACAATAGCAACAAAATAATCCGTTGCTATAATGTGGAACGGATCTCATACGTCGCTACTTTCTGTCGCTAAATTTGCTACGGATTTCAATTTTCCGTCGCTAATGGGTTTGCAACGCGCAAAATCGCAACAGACGAAATTCCGTTCGCTAATCCGTCGCACAACATGTTTAGCAACAGATATATGCTGATTAGCGACGGAATACGTCCGTCACTAAACGCTGTTTTTTTAGTAGTGTCCTAAGGCATGAGTCCTATGGCATGAAACTCCTCGTTTACTATAAATGTCCCTATCTCTAAGAAAATAAGGAATCCTCACTCATGAATAGCTATACGAGATAAGAGATACGAGTTGAATACGATGATGATAATAGTAAGCTAAAGTCTAGAAATGCTATAGCCTATGATATGATGCCTCTAAGAAGCTAATGATGTCATTGATGTAACCTAACGATGTTGATCATTATGTACACTCACCTTATGCTTGTCCCTTCAAGGTGAGGCAGAATATGTAAGAATGCTCATAATGACATCGGGGGTCCACGACCTTACGTCACCCCGATAAAGCAGATTAGCTAAGAGTCTTTATGCATGTCTTGTGATAAGTATATGATGTCAAGCATACTATGATAAGCATGTTATGATGAGTATATTATGATAGAATGAGTATAAGATGATATTGATTATTACACCGCACCTATAGGGTCGGGCGCCATTAGCTTATGCATATATGATAAGATATGGCAGCACTATGTTAAGCCACGATACGCCCATGAAATGAATGATAGTGATGTTAAGTACGATGGAACCATGATATGCTTATAATACGATTCATAATCATAAATCTATAATATGTAAGATAATGAGTATATGGTATGTAGGCACAGATATATGTTGAGGACGCTAGAGTAAAACAAAGCCACAACATGACTATGAAACGAGTGATAGTAATGAGCCTATGATGCATGTACGATATGAGATATATGTGATGTGGTCGAGCCTCGTGGCCGAATACGATATGCTGTCGAGCCTATGAGGCCGAATACGGATAATGATAAAATGCGTATAAATAAATGCGACATGATGATAAGTTTATGCATGTGTTATGATGAATGCAGGACGATGACTAGCTATGTTAAGGGCATGATACCCTTATGTGATGTATATGTATATATGTATGTATCGAGCCCAGAGGGGCCGAGTACGTGTACCATTAAGTCTATCGAGCCCATGAGGGCCGAGTACGGATACTGTTAAGCCCATCGAGCCCAAGAGGGCCGAGTACGAATGCCATCAAGTCTATCGAGCCCATGAGGGCCGAGTACGTATGCCGCTAAGCCCATCGAGCCCATGAGGGCCGAGTACGTATAATCCCACGCCTATCGAGCCCAAGAGGGCCGAGTACGTATACCAGTAATGCCATCGAGCCAAGAGGGCCGAGTACGTATGCTAGCGATCCCATCGAGCCGAAGGGGCCGAGTACGAATGATACTAATCTATATGAATACGAGTACGAATGATACCGACCTATATGAATATGATGATGATACATGTATGATATTTCCATTATTGTGATTAGGTTATATGTATGATTATGCCATATGTATCACGTCCATGTGAGTACGAATGAGATAAGTATATGACATCTTTACGAGCACGAGTACGCTATGTATATGACAGCGGTTAGAGTACGGATATACTAATATCATGTAAGTGCCGAGTAAGGGCCATGTATATGCAAAGTACGTGATACGAGCATGAGTATGATGAGAGAATAGATATGAAAGGTAAGTAAGTAAAAGATATGAATGTATGTACGCAAGCACGAAATAGAACAGGGAACGTCCCTACGGAGAGCAGGTAAGTACTATGAAGAGAATGTTATCGTCTCCCGCTTTATGTTATTTCATATATTATCCGTTATGTTTTTCTACTATTACTGCTCATGCTTTACATACTCAGTACAATATTCGTACTGACGTCCTCTTCTTGGGACGCTGTGTTCATGCCCACAGGTAGACAGGGAGACGGCACAGATCCATAGGAGTTGCCAGCAGAGTCGCAGAAGCACTCCATTGTCCGGAGGTGCTATTTTGAGACATTACTTTGTGTACATGTATTTTGGGCACGGCGGGGTCCTGTCCCGTTCATATGTTCAGTGTTCTAGTAGAGGCTCGTAGATACGTATGTGTGGGTGGTATTGTTATATCCGGCAATTTTGCGTATTTGGAAAACTTGGAATTAACCTTGACTTGTAAGGAATAAGGTTATGTTTGGATTTTACTTAATGTGTGTATGCCGGTTATGGAAGTATGGATGCGGAGATATTGAGTAAGGTTAAGGGCAAGATTGGAATTTTGGAAATTAATTTCGGGAATTATAAAACAAGATTTTAGCCAATTGGGCTCAAAGGAATAAATGAAAAATGAGGCCCTACTTGAGAGGGGTGGCCGGCCATGAAGTGGCCTAGCCCATGGTTAATTATATTTTTTTCCATGTGCTAAATAATATAAGGAGCTAGCATGTAGAAGTTTCAAGAAAAATCAAAACAAATCAAGAAAATAAAGGAAAGAGAGCCATTCGGCCCTAGAGAGAAAGAAGAGAAAAAAAAAAAAGAAAAAAAATTCTTGGAGCTTGGTCTTTGATTCAAAAATTTGGTTCTTCTTGGATTCTTACTAATCTCAAGGTGCTCTCCAAGTTGGTATAATTTTCAAGGCAAGAAAGTGCTCCTTTTGGCAAGTGGAAAGAAATTGGAAAAGGTAAGATTCTTACTTTTATGTTGGAGGAATTATGTATATGTTGTAGCATATGTAGAGTACATGAGAATTATGGAAATGTTGCATGCATGTGTGCCGTGTGGTGTGTGGTTGTGTTGTAGCCGTGTGTGTGTGTGTGCATGTTGCATGTTTATGGTAAGTTGAAGTTTGTGTCGTGTTCTAGTTGTGGTTATGGTGGAATTCATGTTGGAAGGGGAAGTTGAATGAATTTGGTTGAATTTGGAAAAAGTAGGTGTTGGCCGTGTGGTACCTTATGGAGAAATGAGGTTGAATTAATTTTGTTTAATATGTTGGTTGTGTTGTTGTGAATCTTGTAATATAAATGAAGGTAAAATAACGTAAGATTGCATTGAAATGGAATGTAGAAGCTTATGTTGTTTAAGTATGATTTCATGACCTTATGGAAACTAAGTTGCTAAGATGTGAATTATGATTATAGTTGATGGAACTAGAAGATGATACAGATCTCTCGGAGGATCCCACATAACCTCCGTAGTTTCTTACCTCCACCGAGGAGGATAGTTATGAGATAGACCCATCGGAGCATTCTTCGGGGACCACTGGAGAGGAGACTTTCGGGAATACGCCACCGGCTTCCCGTGAGGGAGCACCCCGTCAGCCCGGCCACTCGGAGAGTGCTACGATTTCTCCCGTTCTTTGTCCCGGTCACCAAAGGAGCCGGGAATTGTCCGATTATCTATACCCCTCCGATTCAGATATGGGTAATAGCGGGGGCCAGATAGGTGGGGAGCAGACAGACGAGGATGATGATGGACATACTTCTCACGGCAGCTCCCCAGGTTAGACCCGAGATTGATCATTTATAAGTATATAAGTTTGTTAGAATTTCCTATGTGTGTATGATTTCTGTAGAATATTATTCGGTGACAGTAAGGGCGACTGAGATGTCCCCGCCACGTATAAATCTAGAAACCCCGGGTGGAAGATAATTATGAGTACAAGTGTAAGTAGATATTGAGGAATCAGAAGGGCAATATGGTAATTGTGTGGTTTGGACCGGGGTGGGACCCGCTATGAAATTTTTTTTGAAAAATTTATTAAGGCTCCGACTTGCCCTAAATTACGTGGCAAAGATTTGCGTTGGGCACCGACGCAGCTATATTAGCAATAACGCACGAATGCATAA
>NW_026715649.1:0-19404 GCF_029784015.1 Lycium ferocissimum | reverse complement strand
ATATGATGATTTATAACTGCGTCCCCCTCATTAGAGGGCGGGGCATATGTACGCATATGTTCATGATGACTTCTTTATTTATGTTACTCAGTCCATTTACGATTTTGATAAGCATGATTTACGTTCGAGGTAAGCTTTATGAGTTCCGGTTACTGTACTATTTCTCTGTCCTCTTTATTTCCGTATGATTCAGTTTACTGTGTTTAATGCTTTACATACTCAGTACATTCAAATCTTGCACCGACCCCTCTCTCCGGGTCGCGTTTCATGCCGCGCGTGTACGGATACTCGTTTGGGTGAGCCGCCGGCCTTAGGATCACTACTCGCTATTTGGAGAGCTCCACTGTCCCGGCCTTGAGATTTTGGTACGGACTCTTTGTTATATGTGTATTTACTTATTCGAGTGTACGGCGGGGCCCTGTCCCGTCATATGGTTCTGTTATTACTGTTAGAGGCCTGTAGACATAAACGTGGGTTGTGGGTAGCACTGTACGGTTGTGTATGTGTTTTGTATATATATATATATATATATGATATATGTGCATATATGTGTGTGCGCGATGTCATGCCCTTCTGTACGTACAAGTTCTTATCATGTTTGTTGTAATCTGAGTATTAATGATAGGTGGGTGCGAGTGCCCAGATCGGGCACTAGTCACGGCCTACGGGGCTGGGTCGTGACAATTTCTGTCGACTCTGGGCTGCTAATAACCTCTTCCGAATAAGCTTCACCTTATCAACCGCTGTCGGATCACACATCACGGGCCAATCAACTTAGTCTCGCCAATATCAAAACCACGACCAATCGGTGACCTACATTTCTGCCATACAAAGCCTCATATGGTGCCATCTGAATCTTTGGAGTGGTAGGCATTATTATAAGCAAATTCAACAAGCGGCAAAATGATAATCAGCCTACTCCCCCGAAATCAATAACACGGCCCGCAACATATCTTCTAGCGTACGAATAGTGCCCTCGGCACGTCCGCCAGACCGAGATGGAATCTTTGTCTTAAGACTCACACTGTCCCAATCCTTCCCGAAATAATCTCCGGAAGATTAGCTGTAAGAACCCACCTACGTCGGAGATAATAGATATGGGAACTCCGTGAAGCCTCACAATCTCCTTAATATATAACCCCGGCATAATCCTCGACCGAATACGTAGTTCGGACTGGGAGGAAATGGCCGATTTTGTCGGCCTATCAACAATAACCCATATGGAATCATACCTCCGTGGAGTGCGAGGTAAACTGTAATAAAGTCCATATTAATGATTTCCCACTTCCACGACGGTATCTCCATCTTCGGTAATAATCCACCCAAGCCCGGTGCTCAATCTTAACTGCTTCGGGGCAATTCGGGCACCGAGCGACGAACTTCGCTATATCTCTTTTCATACCATCCCACCGGTATAAGCATACGAGATCATGATACATCTTCGTCGACCACAGGTGAACGGAATAACGGGCGTAATGTACTCGCCCATAACCTATCGCCGCGGCCACTCGCAACATCGGTACACACAATGCCCCCGTGTAATAACACTCCCCTCGGTGTAATCTCGAACGGGGTCTTTTCCTTCTCAAGGGTCTCTGCTCTTGTGCCGAATAGGATCCTGCATCGACGTCGCTTAATCTCCTCCGTAGTAGAGGATTCGGCAATTATCGAACAACCCCAATATCTCCGAGAATCGGCCCAAGCGAACTCCAAGACTAGCCAACCGATGGATCCTCGCGAACCATTTTCTTTCCTCTGCGATGGCACGTCCGCTAGGCCCCGCCGCTAGACTTACGGGCGAGTGCATCTTCCACAACATTAGCTTTCCCCGGGATGGTATAAAATATCAACATCATAGTCTTTCGGCTAACTACCTCCTCTGCCGTAAGTTCGACTCTCTTTTGCTAAAGATGTCCGGAGGCTCTTGTGACTCCGTATAAATATCGACGTGAACACCATATAGATAATGTCTCCACATCTTGAAAGCATGAATTACCGCGGCCAGCTCCGGATCGTGGGTAGGATAATTTCTCTCGTGCTTTACGAGGACATAAGCTATAACCTCCGCGTCTTTGCATCAACACACACCCCAAACCAATACCGCAGGCATCACAATAAATCACATAGCCGTCCGGTCCCTCGGAAGAGTCGAGCCGGAGTCGTAGTCAACTTCTCTTTCGGCGGTAGGCTACGCTCGCAAGCACGTCCACCGGAACTTAGCTCCTTTCACCGAGTCGACCTTGTTAAAGAAAATTTGGCCCGAAATCGAAGCGAACTTCTCTACGAATCTCCCGTAACCGGTCAATCCCGAAAGCTACACACCCGGTCGGCGTCGTAGGTCTAGGCCAATTCTTTACGGCTCAATCTTCGGGTATCCGCCGGATGCCCGTCGGCTCCCGATAATATGCCCAAGAATGCCAGAGAAGTCACGACGTAAATTCACATTTAGAAAATTTAGCATATAATTTCTGGTGGCAAGTACACCAGAAATACCGTCCTCAAATGATCCGCATGTTCGCTTTCGATCGTGAATAAACCGATGTCATAAATAAATACAATCACAAACATATCTAAGAACGGTCCGAATACCCGATTCATCGGTCCATAAACACATTTTGAGCATTAATTGACCCAAACGACATCACTACGAATTCATAATGCCCATATCGGGTCTACCGAATGTTGTCTTAGGAATGTCGGCCCTCGTACCCGTTCCCCGATGATAGCACATTGTCTATCTTGGCTGCAAACACCGGGGCCACTCGCAACCGATCAAACAAATCATCAATCTGGGGAAGGGGTATTTATTCTTGATGGTTACCTTATTCGGCTTATAATCAATGCACATCCACGAGCGACCCATCCTTGCTTTCTCACAAACAATATCGGCGCTCCCGGGGTGATGTCTTGGGCCTAATAAAGCCCTTCTCTAATAAATCTCTCATTTGCTCCTTCAATTCCTTCAATTCTGCGAGTGCCATTACGTACGGAGGAATAGATATGGCCGAGTATCGCGTGAATCAATGGCGAACTCTATCTCCCGCTCGGGGGGAAGACCTAGAAGCTCGTCTGGGAATACATCTAGAAACTCATTAATGACTGGGACTGACTGAAGAGTCGGTGCCTCGGCTTCTAAATCATGAACACGAACCAGATGATAAATATAGCCCTTTCGATCATTTTCTTGCCTTGAGGTATGAAATAAACTTACCCTCGGCGATGCCGTATTACACCTCTCCACTCTATAACCGGTTCCCCCCGGAAATTGAAACGGACTATCTTCTATTGACGATCCAACATTAGCATAACAAGAAGCTAGCCAATCCATACCCATAATCACATCGAACTCAGTCATATCTAACTCTACCAGATCCGCCTTAGTGCAGCGGTCACAAACAATTACCGAACAATCCCTATAAACTCGCTCGGCTATAACGCATCCTACCGGTGTAGCTACCTCGAAAAGGCTCTATCGGTTCGATTCTATCCCAATTTTATTAGCAACAAGGGGAGAACATATGATAAAGTAGCCGGGATCAATCGGTGCATATACATCTCGAGAGAAGACCGTGAATATACTTGTAACAACATTAGGCGACGCTCCCGGTCCCGTCGGGCGGCGTGCATAAATGCGGTTCGAAGGACCGCTAGAACCGAGAACTCCGCCACGACCTCTCGCCGCGGCCGCTGCGGTGCCGGCATACCTTACCCCCGCAGGGCGCATAGCCTACCGAGGATGACAATGAACCACCGGCCGACCCTAGGCCGAGCCGCGCTAGGCCGCACCCACCCCTAACCGGCAATCTCTCGTGAGGATGGCCCCCGACGGCCACAAGTAAAACACGCACCGTGGCACGAAAACACTCTCCCGTGGCGCTCGCCGCAATGGGAACACGGAGGTCTCGGGTGGTCTCATCCGACTACCGGAACCTCGTCCAACCGCGAGCCCGAAACCCCGGAGCCTCGGCCCCCGCCCCCGAATATCCCGCACCCCTTCCGATCTCCCCGCCGGCGAACCGTGGGGGTGTGCTGCCCGTGGCCGGCCGGGGAGGATATCTCCGCTTTGCCGCTGAGGAGGCCGCTCGCTCGAAAATCCCCGAGATACCCGGGCCGGATCTAGCCCTGCGGGACGGCCCCTATCATAATCTCATCGGGCCGACGCCCCTCCGCCCGGTCCTCCATACCCCGGGCGTGTGCCCCCGGACACGGCCAATATTCCTACCCGTCCGGGCCGCCGCCACTAAACAACTATCGACCAAATAGCGATCTAGTCCCGTCACACGGGTGCATCCGGTCGGTCATATCGCCTACATAAGCGGACGCATATCCGGCCGCCGAATCGAACTCCAACCGTACTCCGGACGGTCCTACCGCTTCGTCTCAACGAAATCTTTCTGCGGCTCGCCGTAGCTCGGAGGCAGAAATGGGCAAGGAAAGCCTCGGTAAACTCGCCCCCATACGGTCCGGAGGGGCACCCTCACCTCGGACAATACCCAAGACTCATACCAATTTGCGGCTACATCCCGGAACCATGATGCCATCTCACCGTACTCGATCTAGGTCGCCTTAATCAACCGTAATGTACGTAGCATCCGTCCGATAAACTCCCGAGGGTCCTGCGGGCTTCGACCCGAAAACTCGGTGGATTACATGCTGACAAACTCACGGCCCCTCGAATCGGCCACGTCGGTCCGCCCGATCACCCCTCTCCAAGCCTATGGGCACATCGCCCCGCGGGGTCAATAGCCGGCACCGCCTCTCGCACGGCCCCATCATCCGCCCCCGGGCCGGGGAGCAGGAGGCGGGCACTCGAACCTCGGGAGCCGGCGGTGGAGCCACCCCCGCACGGCAACGCCGGCTCGCTCCAAGCCCCTCCGATACCGGTGGTGTAGCCGAACCGGGAGACTTGTCGGGGGCACAATCTCGAGGCACAAAAATGCGCAAAAGACGGTGTCACGACCCAACCCCGTAGGCCGTGACTAGTGCCCGCCCGATTTAGGCACTCCAACGCACCTATCAAACAGAGTCACAAACGGATGGCGTACATATACAAATATCAAACGCTGCCTCAGATTGTATCAAACACATCCAGGTATATAACGGAGCCGACAAGGTCTTGTTTCAAATTATATGATTTTCCGTAAAAATTTCGCAGTTTCCTTTGTTTTCGACTATCTAAAATAACCCTGCACACAGAAAATACCAACAAAGGCCACACAGGGCCAACAAAATAACATGTATACATATGCGGGCCGACAAGGCTGCCGCGGCGAATGGAATCGCCCCCAAACACAACATATACAAACACAACTGTACGGAAGTAGGCACAACCCACAAAACATGTCCACAGACCTCTAAACAGACAGACAGAATCATATGACGGGACAGGGCCCCGCCGTACCCATGAACATATATATACAATGCAACGGACGAATATATACCAAAAATATAAGCTCGGGAATGAGAGGAGCACTCCAAATAGCAGAAGAGGGTGTCCTAAACAGGTGGATCACCAAACTGTGCGTCTGTACCTGCGGGCATGAAACGCACCCCCCGAAGAAAGGGGTCGGTACGAAATATGTGCGAGTATGCAAAGCGTAAAATGTAGTATACAATGCGAGATCAAATCGAAATAGGGATACGGAAAGTAAATGCATTTCCAAAATATCAAAATGTTACTTCAAAATATAAATCATGCATAGGGCACGAAATATGGTCGCCCGCTTTGTCGATGGCGCCATAACACAACATAACACCGAAAAGTTTCAAATCTCCGTATCCCCGTCACATATCATACACGGATATCACCATACACGGATATCACCAAATATAGTGGAACCCGGCCCTCGAGCGAGGAGCTCGGTGAACCATAAGCACGATAACACCGAGTATAATCAAAACGCGCGACAACGAGAATCGGCCGGAAGCCGTGAACGATATCATAGTAGGCACGAGCGGAGTAGTGAGTAATCATATGCATAAAATCATTATCATAAATCCAAAAGATAAGTAAAATAGTCATATTCGAAATCGGAATAATAATTATTACTTTTTGTTTCAAAGGTTATCGAATTCACATAAAGGGCGTCGCGGGACCCACGGACGAGTATAGACCCGAACTGAGCCCGCCTATGAAAAACATACTCATTATATATCATACAAGCTCCTACGAAAATTTCAAAGCAATCCGAGCTTTTAAAGAAAAGTTATGGGCGTTTGAACTTTTGGAATCGCTAAAGAATAAGCTTTAAAACCAAAAATCAGCTTTCATGAAATCTTTACAAATTATGAATTCCAAGGATATAAGGATCAATGTTATGGCATATGAGCACAAGAATACCAAGGATACAAATGCGAATCATAGACAAGCTCGGATTTGCGAGAATAGAGTTTCCTAGAGGCTCGTATCATAGCCTATTTTAACTAAGGCATGCCAAAAGAAAAGGTTACTTTACATACCTCAAACGCTCTCCAAAAAGATCCAAACTCAAGCTAAATCCCACCTATGATTCGGGCTGCCCACGATCTATAAACAAGCCATAAAATGCCAAACATTAGCTAAAGACTTTTTGGGCATTAAATTCCAAATTCGCCCTTAATTCTACAAAAATTTGGGCGGCGCATTTCCCCGTAAATAGGCTCGCCCCGAGAATTCAACTCGGCCAAAACAATCAACAACAACAACAATAACCAACCTAGCAACATCAACAACCAATCCGGAAAGCAATACAACAACAATAGCTTTCTTTTCCATTATTCAACAACTTACATAAATTCAATTCGACGGCTTACATCCAAGCCAACATTATCGCTCATACATTCAAATTCCAACCCGAATCCATACTAACAACATTCAAGAACATTCTAAATAATTCATACAACATTTCCAAACCATGATTTGCATCAACAATTCACATTCTAATAATATCATTCTCATAATTATACAAGTTACATTAACTATACAACAACCTCCAAATCAGTCCGCGACAAATACAATTTAAAGCATTTCATACAATTCTACAAAGTATACAAAAATCCCACCAAGACTAGAATTCATCCGAAATCTCCAACCTTCGTCACAACATTCACATCACATTTTTTTTTTCCATCTTCCCATTTCACCAACAACAACCATAATTACACTTTAACAATTCCATTTCCATAATTTCATAATCTATAGTAACATCACATACTTTCCGACAACAACCCAATAACAAATTTTCCATGCCAACTAGAACCATTAATCTTCCATTTACATCACAAGGCCACAACAACATAATTAACATACTAAACAATTCAATTCATCTTCTTTCACAAAAAAAAAAAAAATACCACACGGCCACTATACACACACACACACACGGCTCACACCACACATAACATCTCCATATTTTTCATTAAATTCTACTCACTATAACAATATAGATTTTCCATAAGAAAAGAGTAGAATTCTTACCTTTTCCAAATTCTCCACTTGAAAAAAAAAGTACTTTCTTGCCTCAAAGTTTATACCACGTTGAAGAGGGTTCCGGGCTTAGTAGGAATTCACAAGAAATGAATTTTGAACCAAAGATTGATGGCCTAAATTTTTTTTTTCTCCTCTTTCTCTATTCGGCTGAACCCCTTTTTTTTTTTTTTTCTTTTGCTCTCAATTGTTGGTTCTTGAATGATCTCATAACTAATCTTCACAAATAAATATATGCCCACTTAATACTTATGGGCTTGGGCCCCTTTCCTTTTCCCATGGCCGGCCAACACCTAAAAAAAAATTGGGCCTTTTGTATTATTTTTTTTTTCATTCCATTTAGGCCCAAATTGTTGCGGGTCTTATTTCTTACAAATCAGAATTATTTCGAATTTTTGAATATGCGAAAATGCGGGATATAACATCCTCCCCCCCTTTAGAACATTCGTCCTCGAATGTTAAATTAGCCTTATAGGTCTCATAAACATTTGGGGGAGGCTCTTTTATATGGGCGACATATAAAATCATTTATTAATCAACATAACCAATTTCGGAATTTAGATTTACCTGAAGCCATCTGAATACTAGAGTGGTAGCTGTTATTATAAGCAAATTCCACGAGTGGCAAATGATCGTCCCAGCTATCCCTGAAATCAATAACACCGACATGCAACATATCTTCCAGTGTCTGAATAGTACGCTTGGCCTGTCCGTCGGACTGAGGGTGAAATGTTGTACTAAGACTCACCTGAGTCCCTAACCCGTCCTGACCGGAAGAAAATGGGCTGATTTCGTCAGCCTACAAACAACAACCCATATAGAATCATACTTGCGCGGAGTGCACGGTAAACCTGTAATGAAATCCATATTAATTAGTTCCCACTTCCAAGCTGGAATTTCCATTTCCTGTAGTAATCCACCGGGCTTCTGATGCTCGATCTTAACCTATTGACAATTTGGGCACTGAGCAACGAACTCTGCGATATCTCCTTTCATACCATCCCACCAATATAAGCACCTGAGATCGTGGTACATTTTTTTTTTTTTTTTTTGGATCCAGGATGAACAGAATACCGAGCATAATGTGCCTCTCCCATAATCTGTCGCCGCAGTCCTGCAACGTCAGGTACACATAACCTGCCACTATATAGCAATATCCCATCAGGTGACATCTCGAATTGGGTCTTTTCCTTATCGGTGGATATATCTACTTGTAATGTACCAGAATAGGATCCTCGAACTAACGCTGTTTTACCTCTTCCATAATCGGTGATTCAGCAACTTCTCGGACGGAAACCCCAATATTTCTAGAATCGGCCAAACGAACTCCAAAGCTGGCTAACTGATGAATTTCACGAACAAATTCCTTCTTCTCTGGCTGCACGTCGGTCAAACTGCTCATAGATTTACGACTAAGTGCATCTGCCCCAACATTAGCTTTTCTAGGATGATACAAAATATCGACGTCATAATCTTTCAATATTTTCAGCCATCTTCTTTGCCACAAATTCAACTCCTTTGCTTAAAATATCCGAAGGCTTTTATGATCCGTATAGATATCGACATGAACCCAATATAAGTAATGCCACCATATCTTCAAAGCATGAATCACCGCGGCTAATTCCGCATCATGAATAGGATAATTTCTTCGTACGACCGGAGCTACCGGAAGCATAGGCTATAACTCGACCGTGTTGCATTAGTACACAACCTATCCCAATACCAGAAACATCACAATAAATAACATACCCGTCTGGGCCTTCGGGAAGAGTCAGAACTGGGGCTGTAATTAATTTTTCCTTCAGCAACTGGAAGCTACGTTCACAAGCATCGGTCCACTGAAATTTTTGCTGCCTTTTGAGTTAGCTTTGTTAATGGTGCCGCAATAGAAGCAAAATTCTCCACAAATCTCCTGTAGTATCCGCTAATCCCGTAAAAACTGCGTACCTCATTCGGTGTCGTAGGCCTAGGCCAATTCTTTACAGCTTCAATCTTCTGCGTGTCAATTGTTTCCATTTATTCTTACTTTACTTTCACCCACTCCCCCTCTTTAGGGTTGTACTTATACTATATCCATGTCTTTTCTTTATAGTCTATAACTTGATTATCTTCGTACAAGACCTTAACAAAATCACGAGGCAATGAGAACTTTCGATTATATAGACAAAATCTCATCTGATGACTGGTACTCAAGTAATGTAATTAACGTAGCAATTTATTCGAAGCCACGTTCCATTTATTCCGATCAATAATTTGCTAGTGCTCATAGTCATTTCAAAGTCTCCATTAGGTAGCACTTATATTCTAATGATAAATGTCCCAAACTTTCTTATAACACCATCTTTATCCCAACGAATATCGTCTCGCTTCTTCGATAAATTCGCAATACATCGGTTGTTTCGCAAATCCACAATCCTTGTTCTTTAAAGATTTCACTATTCCCGAGGTGAAGTCGTATATACGCATACTCTTTTATGCCTCATACTCTTTCTCTCTTGTTGTATATCAAATGCTAACTTCTAACTTACCCGAAATCATGTCGAATTTGTCTTAATAGTGGTCTTGTCTTATTATCGTTTCGTCGCACTACATCTTTAAGTCCATAACTATATGTTCCCCCCCCCCTTTTTTTTTTATATACTCATACTCAATTAGTCACGTCCGTCTTGGGTACTTCCTTTAGCATTTCCTTCATTTCTTCAGTCTATGTCCATCTTTTATTTCGTGCACGAGGAATCTCATGCTGTTCCCGTATCCTCCAGAAAACACAACTTCTACATAAGTCCTTTCTCATTTTCAAATCATATTCTGTTTATCTCTTTTTATTCTTATCACACCAGTCATTTCTGGTATTTGTTCTGTCTTGTTGCTCATCTATTCTTAGATCATCTTTAACACTTCACCAACAACACATGAAATGTATGATCCTAGACAGACCCACAAGTTTAAGTTTTCATTTCACAAATCCCATCTCCAATTAGCCAACGAGAACGGATAAAATGTTACTATAAGGCATTCTCCAACCACCGAATCGAGAGGAAACTAGAGTCAGACAAGCGCCGCAGAACTTCTTAGTACTTAATTCACATAGTCTATCTCCATATTTTTTTTTTGAGTCATGAGCGGATCGTTTAATTCCCAACTGCTTGTCATACGCTTTGTATTCTTCCAATAAGGTGGAACTAATCGCCGGACATTTTGCACTTCAACATAGGCTTTTTCTAAAGCAAAATGTGGTTGGGACGTATTCTGGTCCGTTTAAAAGAATTACGAATTCGCCGCTCATATATGCTTTCTCGAAATAAAAATTTCCCAAATAAGGATGATGCTTCTTACGAATGACATGGAAGGTATCTCTTAAACTTTAATCCAACATAATAGATTTACCCTATCGGTATCGACTTTTAAGACATATCAAGAACTTATATATCATTCTCTTTTCTATATTTCTGGAAAAATTTGGGCGCAGGTTCCTCTCGCACTTCTTACTATTCCAAAACCTGCACGCTTAACCTCGGAACTCCATTGGGTACGATGCTCTAATGCTAGTATAATCACGTCCACCTCACCGCATGACCTTCAGCACACAACCTGGAGTAAATTAAAGCCTTGACAGATTTCAAAACGCCCTCGTGACACAATTACTATTTTACCCTTCTCGATCCTTCGTGTTCTCTTTTCGCCTATGGACACGACCGCCTTCCGTTCTCGACTTCCCGATCCACTATAGTGATGAACACACCTTGATCGCCATGTCTTACGATTATTCGACTATCGGCCCTTAAATTTTCGCTTACCGCTATTAAATAACAATCATACAGTAAATACACATACATAGAACAAATCCCGTTCAGTACTCGTATACCTGTAGACGAGCGGTCTCCAGCCTGATCTGGTGGGCTATAGGGCGAAGTGTACTCCTCCTCGTCATCCCCCGCGTCTAAATCCGAGGAATCTAGGTAGCCCGGCAGCTCTTGGTTCACCGACGGCCAGGATAAGGGGCTAGAATAGTCTGTAACGCTCACTGAGGAAGCTGTCCTAACATAGTGCTCCACCATCGGAGCAACTGGCACAACCTCGGGAAGCTCCTCCCCCAGTGCCCCCCGCTGAATACTCGGACGGGTCCGTGTCATAGCTACCTGCCTGGGGGGGTCCTCCTCGCCGGGGGTCGCGGACTCACGGAGGAATCGTCGCAGATCCTCCGAGGGATCAGTCTCGATAGAGTAACTGGGGCTCCTCCGGCTGGGCCCCGGAGCCTGAGGTCCTGAGAATACTCTGGGGGCCTTATTAGCACCCCCACTATCCGAAGCTGGTCTTTTCATCTCCTGTCAACCTGTACCTGCCTGCAGGAAAAAGGTCGAAGTGATCTTCCCTAGACTCGGCCCTATCGCACGATCTAAGATCAGAAAGAAAGACAACATCCTAATTGTCCTGTAGCCTCCTGTTTATAGATGTGGTGCACAACACACCGATAAACAAGACTCTACTAGACACGGTCTGTGGACACTCCGAGGACAAACTGCTCTGATACCACTTCTGTCACGACCCAACCCCGTAGGCCGTGACTAGTGCCCGCCCGATTTGGGCACTCCAACGCACCTATCAAACAGAGTCACAAACGGATGGCGTATATATACAAATATCAAACGCGTCAATTGTATCAAACACATCCAGTATATAACGTGCCGACAAGGCCGTGTTTCAAATTATATGATAATTTCCAGAAAAATTTCGGTAGAGTTTCCTTTGATTTACGGACTATCCAAAATAACCCTGCACGCAGAAAATACCAACAAAGGCCACACAGGGCCAACAAAATAACATATATACATATACGGGCCGACAAGGCTACCGCGGCGAATAGAACCGCCCCCAAACACAACATATACAAACACAACTGTACGGAAGTAGGCACAACCCACAAAACATGTCCACGGACCTCTAAACGGACGACGAAATCATATGACGGGACGGGGCCCCCCGCCGTACCCATGAACATATATATACAATGCAACGGACGAATATATACCAAAATATAAGCTCGGGATGAGAGGAGCACTCCAAATAGCGAGAAGGGTGTCCTAAACGGTGGATCACCAAACCGTGCATCCGTACCGGGCATGAAACGCAGCCCCCGAAGAAAGGGGGTCAGTACGAAATATGTACTGAGTATGCAAAGCAGAAAATGTAGTATACAATCTGAGATCAAATCGAAATAGGGATACAGAAAGTAAATGCATTTCCAAAATATCAAAATGTTACTTCAAAATATAAATCATGCATAGGGCACAGGAAATATGGTCGCCCGCCTGTCGATGGCGCCATAACACAAGATAACACCGTAAAGTTTCAAATCTCCGTATCCCCGTCACATATCATACACGATATCACCATACACGGATATCACCAAATATAAGTGGAACCCGGCCCTCGAGCGAGGAGCTCGGTGAACCATAAGCACGATAACACCGAGTATATCAAAACGCGCACGACAACGAGCCGGCCGGAACCGGCGAACGATATCATAGTAGGCACGAGCGGAGTAGTGAGTAATCATATGCATAAAATCATTATCATAAATCCAAAAGATAAGTAAAATAGTCATATTCGAAATCGGAATAATAATTATTACTTTTTGTTTCAAAAGTTATCGAATTCACATAAAAGGGCGTCGCGGGACCCACGGACGAGTATAGACCCGAACTGAGCCCGCCTATGAAAAACATACTCATTCTATATCATACAAGCTCCTACGAAAATTTCAAAGCAATCCGAGCTTTTCTGAGAAAGTTATGGGCGTTTGAACTTTTGGAATCGCTAAAGAATAAGCTTTAAAACCAAAAATCAGCTTTCATGAAATCTTTACAAATTATGAATTCCAAGGATATAAGGATCAATGTTATGGCATATGAGCACAAGAATACCAAGGAAACAAATGCGAATCATAGACAAGCTCGGATTTGCGAGAATAGAGTTTCCTAGAGGCTCGTATCATAGCCTATTTTAACTAAGGCATGCCAAAAGAAAAGGTTACTTTACATACCTCAAACGCTCTCCAAAAAGATCCAAACTCAAGCTAAATCCCACCTATGATTCGGGCTGCCCACGATCTATAAACAAGCCATAAAATGCCAAACATTAGCTAAAGACTTTTTGGGCATTAAATTCCAAATTCGCCCTTAATTCTACAGAAATTTGGGCAGCATTTCCCCTGTAAATAGGCTACCCCGAGAATTCAACTCGGCCAAAACAATCAACAACAACAACAATAACCAACCTAGCAACATCAACAACCAATCCGGAAAGCAATACAACAACAATAACTTTCTTTTCCATTATTCAACAACTTACATAAATTCAATTCGACGGCTTACATCCAAGCCAACATTATCGCTCATACATTCAAATTCCAACCCTAATCCATACTAACAACATTCAAGAACATTCTAAATAATTCATACAACATTTCCAAACCATGATTTGCATCAACAATTCACATTCTAATAATATCATTCTCATAATTATACAAGTTACATTAATCGTACAACAACCTCCAAATCAAATCCGCGACAAATACAATTTAAAGCATTTCATACAATTCTACAAAGTATACAAAAATCCCACCAAGACTAGAATTCATTCGAAATCTCCAACCTTCGTCACAACATTCACATCACATTTTTTTTTCCATCTTCCCATTTCACCAACAACAACCATAATTACACTTTTAACAATTCCATTTCCATAATTTCATAATCTATAGTAACATCACATACTTTCCGACAACAACCCAATAACAAATTTTCCATGCCAACTAGAACCATTAATCTTCCATTTACATCACAAGGCCACAACAACATAATTAACATACTAAACAATTCAATTCATCTTCTTTCACAAAAAAAATACCACACGGCCACTATACACACACACACACACACACGGCTCACACCACACATAACATCTCCATATTTTTCATTAAATTCTACTCACTATAACAATATAGATTTTCCATAAAAAAAGAGTAGAATTCTTACCTTTTCCAAATTCTCCACTTGAAAAAAAAAGTACTTTCTTGCCTCAAAGTTTATACCACGTTGAAGAGGGTTCCGGGCTTAGTAGGAATTCATAAGAAATGAATTTTGAACCAAAGATTGATGGACTAAATTTTTTTTTTCTCCTTTTTCTCTATTCGGCTGAACCCCTTTTTTTTTCTTTTGCTCTCAATTGTTGGTTCTTGAATGATCTCATAACTAATCTTCACAAATAAATATATGCCCACTTAATACTTATGGGCTTGGGCCCCTTTCCTTTGCACATGGCCGGCCAACACCAAAAAAAAAATTGGGCCTTTTGTATTATTTTTTTTTTCATTCCATTTAGGCCCAAATTGTTGCGGGTCTTATTTCTTACAAGTCAGAATTATTTCAAATTTCCGAATATGCGAAAATGCGGGATATAACACACGGGCCCTAGTAACTCTGCGGGCCTGGCTGGTCTCACCAACTGCTGTAGACTTGCCCTTCTGGGCAGCTGTGGCCTTCCTCGGAGGCATCGCTGAAAACATAACATTTTGTCAGAGAAGAGTCATCCTGATAACACAGCTCTATCGCACGATCTAAGATCAGAAGGAAAGATAACATCCTAAATGCCTTGTAGCTTCCCGCTTATAGATGTGGTGCACAACACACCGATAAACAAGACTCTACTGGACACGGTCTGTAGAAATTCCGAGGACGAACTTCTCTGATACCATTTCTGTCACGACCCAACTCCGTAGGCCGTGACTAGTGCCCGAGCTGGGCACCCAAACACATTCACAAATTCGAATCACAAACGAGATAACTTAGGCGTATACAAATATCGACGTATTGTCTCAAATTATCTCAAACTGCCTCAAACACATCTCAAACACAAACATATGTATATCAGAAGCCGACAAGGCTATCAAATGGCGCAACGGCCCAAAACATATACAAATGCAAGGCGACAAGGCTGCCACGGAGAATGGGATCGCCCGGAATATGTATCATACAAACACACACATGCACGTAATAGGCCTAACCCACATACATGTCCACGGACCTCTAAACAGTGCAAACAAAATCATATGACGGGACGGGCCCCGCCGTACCCCCGAACAAAACAATACATATGCAATGAACGAGTATATACCAAAATGTGGCTCGAATAAGGGGAGCACTCCAAACGATAAAAGGGTGTCCTAGACCGGCGGATCACCAACCGTGCGTACGTACGCGGGCATGAAATGCAAAATTTCCGCGAGCGGGGTTAGTACGAAATATGTTCCGAGTATGCAAAGCGAGAGACAGATACAGAAACAAATCGAGTCATAATCGAAACGAAGGGCGTAAAGTGAATGCATTTCCAAAATATCAAAATGTTTACTTTCAAAATAAAAATCATGCATAGGGCTCGGAAAATATGGTCGCTCGCCGTCGATGGCACCATAACACAAAGATAACACCCAAGGTTTCAAATCTCCGTATCCCCGTCACACATCATAACACAAAAGATAACGCCATACACAAGATAACACCAAAATATAAGTGGAACCCGGCCCTCACAGCGAGGGGCTCGCGAACCATAACACAAGATAACACCGGAGTATAACAAAGTGCGCGCGACACCGTAACCAGCTCCGGACTTGGCGAAAGATACAACGAGTAATGCACGGCAAGTAGTCGTGAGTAACCATATGTATAAAATCATTATCATAGACTCAAAAGATAAGTAAAATGACCATACTTGGAAATCGGAATAATAGCCAAAGCAAATTCTTTCAAAAGTCATCAGGATTACAAAAGAAGAGTCGCGGGACCCACGGACGGGTGTCGACTCGAGCCGGGCCCGCCTATGGAAAACATACTCATCATACGCCATACAAGCTCCTACGAACATATCGAGGCAATCCGAGCCTTTCTGTGAAAGTTACGGTCGTTCGTAGTTACGGACTCTTTAAAAACAGAACTTTTTATGCAACATTCGAAAACCACATTTTCCAAAGACATAAGGGCCAATATTTCATCACATCAAACATACGAATTCCAAGGGACAAATAAGAGTCATAAACATGCTCGGATTGCGAGATTAGAATTTCCTCGAGGCTCGTGTCATAGCCTATTTGTAACTAAGGCATGCCAAAAGAAGAAAGGGTTGAGCTTTACATACCTCGTCCGCTCTCAAAGCTAGTCCAAACTCAAGCTAATGCCAACCTATGCCTCGGGCTCCCCAAGGTCTACAAATACGTCATAATATGCCAAACATTAGCAATAGGCATTTAATTTCAAACTAACACTTAATTCTACGAAATTTGGCGGCACTTCTCCCCCCCCCCCGTAAATGACCAACCCCGAGAATTTAACTCGGCCAAATCAACAACAACAACACCAACAACCAAACTAGCAACATCAATAATCAATTCGAAAAGCAATATAACATTAGTAACCCTCTTTTACATCATTTAACAACATTCATAGTATTCAATTCAACGGCTTACATTCAAGCCAACATCAACCTGTCACGACCCAGCCCCGTGGGCCGTGACTGGAGCCCTACTTAGGCACCCAAACAAACTTACGAACCAAATTGTCATATTAGGACATATCCAGATTCAACAGACATTACTCGTACCGATAACTGATAGCGGACAAGTCATACAAATACGAAACTAATGTCGTCACAAAGCGGTCGCCCGTGCAAAATCATCATATCAAAATCAAAACCGCGGCGAATGCACATCACCCGTACGTACACATACATACAAACATGTGGGCCATATCGGCCATAGTAGCATACGGGCCGCTTGGGACGCAAGACGTAATCACATACGACGAACCGGACCCATGACCCACAAATATGACTACGCCCTACAAACGGTGAGAACATACGAACATATGACGGGACGGGCCCCGCCGTACCCAAACAATCAAATGTACAAAAATATACATAGCAAAACGTATATACCAAATGTGGGCTCCGGACGAGGAGCACTCCAAAGTAGCGTAATGGGGGAAGCCTAAACCCGAGGATCGCTGACCCAACCGAGCGTCTATACCGCGCGAAACACAACCCCCCCGAAGAGCGGGAATCGACGAAAGAAGTGCATCGAGTGTATGTAAAGGGAGGTACAAAAGAATCCAAACTATGGCCGGAGTGAAAGATATTAACAAATACAGAAATAACAGATTAAACCTGTGCGGAATGCAAATGTACAGAATGCAAATAAAATTCATGCATAAGGCTCAGGAACGTGGTCGCCCCCGACGCTGGTGCCACAAAACATCATACTCCAGTAAGTTTTCAAATCTCTGTACATCTCCGAACACATCATAACATCACGCACATCAAATCATCAGAACATATCAGATGCCAAAGCACATCATAACACCATAAACGGTAACCGGCCCTATGGCGAGGTCTCGGAAACCGTAACACATCATACTGCCAAATGTGTCATAAAGAGAGCTGACGATCACAAACCGGCCCGGCACCGTGAACGAAGTCATACGAATTGGGGCGAGAAAGCAAATAGTGCGTAAACCATATGCATATCAAAATTAAGTTCCGGACTCGACACATAATTTCATATACAAACACATTAGGATCGAAGGCTCAAAATAAGTATCGAGTTAATCAGAACTAATATATCAAAGTTACGGACTTTTAGTTTATCAGCTTTTCAAAAACACATCGTAGGTCATTTTTGGAAAATTTAGTGTCATTCATAGTAACGAGCGTCCAAGCGACATCATAGGGCATTTCAAACGGATCTTAGAGTCATAGGCAAACACTTCCTTCTCATATCGTACGGAAATGGATCAAACAAATCGAATAAGGGAAGTCTCGGAACTGGGCCCACCGGTCAAGTCGAGGCGGCATATAAATTGCAAACATTAGGATCCATAAAGTCATTCGTGAGAGTTTCAAAGCGATTCGGATACGTTTGTTGAAGTTATGGAGGTTTAAGCATTCTTTCAACCAAATGTAAACATTATAGTTCAAATGCGCCGAATGAATAGTACTCAAAATCAAACTCGAATTTCCAAGAGCGTAATTATCCCCAAGGTTCCGATCTTAACCTAGTATGGCTAGGACATGCCAAATGAAGAAAAGGTAGGCTTTACATACCTTACGGACGTCTTATGCTTGCTTAAACTCAAATCCCGTTTAAATTCTAGAATCGCAAAATGGTCAAAGTTACCAAATGTAAATCATATGTCTTTGGGAGCTTATTCTTAGCCCTTATTCGTCTATCAAAATTTGGGCGGCATCTCCCCTATAATCCAACATCCCCGAGAATTAAACTGCGCCAACATAGCAACAACCAACCCAACAACAACATCAAGAATCACAACGAAAATACATTCTAACATAAAGGTTCTTCTTTTCTACATTATGCAATAACTCCCATTCCAACTTCACACTTCCAACTTCATGCCAACGTTCTCATATTTATTTACTAATCCAAAACCATTCAAATACAATTCGGAGACATTTCATACCATTTCTACAAAATTTTCACAAAATATACAAAATATACAAATTTTCCATCAAAGCCATAATGCATCTAAAAGTTTTAATCTTTAACATACATATTCATAGCATGTTTCCATCTTCCAATTTCATCAACAACCAACATAATTTGCACCTTACTACCTTCATTTCCATATTTACATAAACTACAATAAAGTTGCATATTTTCCCTACAACGATCTTACAACATATTTTCCATGACAAATACTAAATCATTAACCTTCCATTCACTTCATACTACCATAACAACAATATTAACACACCAAACAAATTCACTAACATCTTTGTCACTACCCAATCCAGGCTCAGACGGGAACCCGACATTTGTACCGAGCACCCCTACCTATCATTACCCGTACCTCTTAACAAGTCGATAAACAAGG